>NC_056743.1:1263694783-1263712283 GCF_019279795.1 Protopterus annectens
TTTCTCATTTAATTTTATTAATTTTTTTTTAGTTTGGGGAATTTCTCTCTTGAAGTTACTAATATAGTTATATTTATAGTATAGGGGTGTCACTTTCTCCCTTCTCCATTTTTTGCAAGTTTCTGCAATCTTGAAGTTAGTAACATAGTTATATTTATAGTACAGGGGTGTCACTTTCTCCCTTCTCCATCTTCTGCAAGTTTCTGCAATCTTGAAGTTAGTAACATAGTTATATTTATATTACAGGGTATCACTTCCTCCGTTCTCCATTTTCTGCAAGTTTCTGCAATCTTGAAGTTAGTAATTAACATAGTTATATTTATAGTACTTGGGTGTCACTTTCTCCCTTCTCCATCTTCTGTAAGTTTCTGCAATCTTGAAGTTAGTAACATAGTTATATTTATAGTACAGCACTGTCAATTTCTCCCTTCTCAATCTTCTGCAAGTTTCTGCAATCTTGAAGTTAGTAATATAGTTATATTTATAGTACAGGGGTGTCACTTTCTCCCTTCTCCATCTTCTGCAAGTTTCTGCAATCTTGAAGTTAGTAACATAGTTATATTTATAGTACAGGGTGTCACTTTCTCCCTTCTCCATCTTCTGCAAGTTTCTGCAATCTTGAAATCTTAATATAGTTATATTTATAGTGCAGGGGTGTCACTTTTTCCCTTGTCTATTTTCTGCAAGTTTCTGCAATTTTGAAGTTAATAACATAGTTATATTCATAGTACAGGGGTGTCACTTTCTTCCTTCTCCATTTTCTTCAAGTTTCTGAAATCTTGAAGTTAGTAACATAGTTATATTTATAGTACTGGAGTGTCACTTTATCCTTTCTCCATTTTTCTGCAAGTTTCTGCAATCTTGAAGTAAGTAACATAGTTATATTTATAGTACAGGGGTGTCACTTTCTCCCTTCTCCATTTTCTGCAAGTTTCTGCAATCTTGAAGTTAGTAACATAGTTATATTTATAGTACAGGGTGTCACTTCCTCCCTTCTCCATTTTCTGCAAGTTTCTGCAATCTTGAAGTTAGTAACATAGTTATATTTATAGTACAGGGGTGTCACTTTCTCCCTTCTCCATTTTCTGCAAGTTTCTGCAATCTTGAAGTTAGTAACATAGTTATATTTATAGTACAGGGGTGTCACTTTCTCCCTTCTCCATTTTCTGCAAGTTTCTGCAATCTTGAAGTTAGTAATATAGTTATATTTATAGTACAGGGGTGTCACTTTCTCCCTTCTCCATTTTCTGCAAGTTTCTGCAATCTTGAAGTTAGTAACATAGTTATATTTATAGTACAGGGGTGTCACTTTCCCCTTCTCCATTTTCTGCAAGTTTCTGCAATCTTGAAGTTAGTAACATAGTTATATTTATAGTACAGGGGTGTCACTTTCTCCCTTCTCCATTTTCTGCAAGTTTCTGCAATCTTGAAGTTAGTAACATAGTTATATTTATAGTACAGGGGTGTCACTTTCTCCCTTCTCCATTTTCTGCAAGTTTCTGCAATCTTGAAGTTAGTAACATAGTTATATTTATATTACAGGGTGTCACTTCCTCCGTTCTCCATTTTCTGCAAGTTTCTGCCATCTTGAAGTTAGTAACATAGTTATATTTATAGTACAGGGGTGTCACTTTCCCCTTCTCCATTTTCTGCAAGTTTCTGCAATCTTGAAGTAAGTAACATAGTTATATTTATAGTACAGGGGTGTCACTTTCTCCCTACTCCATTTTCTGCAAGTTTCTGCAATCTTGAAGTAAGTAACATAGTTATATTTATAGTACAGGGGTGTCACTTTCTCCCTTCTCCATTTTCTTCAAGTTTCTGCAATCTTGAAGTTAGTAACATAGTTATATTTATAGTACAGGGTGTCACTTCCTCCGTTCTCCATTTTCTGCAAGTTTCTGCAATCTTGAAGTTAGTAACATAGTTATATTTATAGTACAGGGGTGTCACTTTCTCCCTTCTCCATTTTCTGCAAGTTTCTGCAATCTTGAAGTTAGTAACATAGTTATATTTATAGTATAGGCATGTCACTTTCTCCTTTCTCCATTTTCTTCAAGTTTTTGGAATCTTGAAGTTAGTTATATAGTTACATTTATAGTACTGGGGTGTCACTTTCTCATTTCTGCATTTTCTGCAAGTTTCTGCAATCTTGAAGTAAGTAACATAGTTATATTTATAGTACAGGGGTGTCACTTTCTCCCTTCTCCATTTTCTGCAAGTTTCTGCAATCTTGAAGTTAGTAACATAGTTATATTTATATTACAGGGTGTCACTTCCTCCGTTCTCCATTTTCTGCAAGTTTCTGCCATCTTGAAGTTAGTAACATAGTTATATTTATAGTACAGGGGTGTCACTTTCTCCCTTCTCCATTTTCTGCAAGTTTCTGCAATCTTGAAGTTAGTAACATAGTTATATTTATAGTACAGGGGTGTCACTTTCTCCCTTCTCCATTTTCTGCAAGTTTCTGCAATCTTGAAGTTAGTAACATAGTTATATTTATAGTACAGGGTATCACTTCCTCCCTTCTCCATTTTTTGCAAGTTTCTGCAATCTTGAAGTTAGTAATATAGTTATATTTATAGTACAGGGTGTCACTTCCTCCCTTCTCCATTTTCTGCAAGTTTCTGCCATCTTGAAGTTAGTAACATAGTTATATTTATAGTACAGGGGTGTCTCTTTCTCCCTCTTCCATCTTCTGCAAGTTTCTGCAATCTTGAAGTTAGTAACATAGTTATATTTATAGTACAGGGGTGTCACTTTCTCCCTTCTCCATCTTCTGCAAATTTCTGCAATCTTGAAGTTAGTAACATAGTTATATTTATAGTACAGGGTGTCACTTCCTCCGTTCTCCATTTTCTGCAAGTTTCTGCAATCTTGAAGTCAGTAATATAGTTATATTTATAATACAAGTGTGTCACTTTCTTCCTTCTCCATTTTCTGCAAGTTTCTGCAATCTTGAAGTTAGTAATACAGTTATATTTATAATACAAGGGTGTCACTTTCTCCTTCTCCATTTTCTGCAAGTTTCTGCAATCTTGAAGTTAGTAATATAGTTATATTTATAGTACAGGGTGTCACTTTCTCCCTTCTCCATTTTCTGCAAGTTTCTGCTATCTTGAAGTTAGTAACATAGTTATATTTATAGTACAAGGGTGTCACTTTCTCCCTTCTCCATCTTCTGCAAGTTTCTGCAATCTTGAAGTTAGTAACATAGTTATATTTATAGTACAGGGGTGTCACTTTCTCCCTTCTCCATTTTCTGCAAGTTTCTGCAATCTTGAAGTTAGTAACATAGTTATATTTATAGTACAGGGGTGTCTCTTTCTCCCTTCTCTATTTTTTTCAAGTTTCTGCTATCTTGAAGTTAGTAATATAGTTATATTTATAGTACAGGCATGTCACTTTCTCCCTTCTCCATCTTCTGCAAATTTCTGCAATCTTGAAGTTAGTAACATAGTTATATTTATAGTACAGGCGTGTCACTTTCTCCCTTCTCCATCTTCTGCAAATTTCTGCAATCTTGAAGTTAGTAACATAGTTATATTTATAGTACAGGGGTGTCACTTTCTCCCTTCTCCATTTTCTTCAAGTTTCTGCAATCTTGAAGTTAGTAACATAGTTATATTTATATTACAGGGTGTCACTTCCTCCGTTCTCCATTTTCTGCAAGTTTCTGCAATCTTGAAGTTAGTAACATAGTTATATTTATATTACAGGGTGTCACTTCCTCCGTTCTCCATTTTCTGCAAGTTTCTGCCATCTTGAAGTTAGTAACATAGTTATATTTATAGTACAGGGGTGTCTCTTTCTCCCTTCTCCATCTTCTGCAAGTTTCTGCAATCTTGAAGTTAGTAACATAGTTATATTTATAGTATAGGCGTGTCACTTTCTCCCTTCTCCATTTTCTTCAAGTTTTTGCAATGTTGAAGTTAGTCATATAGTTACATTTATAGTACTGGGGTGTCACTTTCCCCCTTCTCCATCTTCTGCAAATTTCTGCAATCTTGAAGTTAGTAACATAGTTATATTTATAGTACAGGCGTGTCACTTTCTCCTTCTCCATCTTCTGCAAGTTTCTGCAATCTTGAAGTAAGTAACATAGTTATATTTATAGTACAGGGGTGTCACTTTCTCCCTTCTCCATTTTCTTCAAGTTTCTGCAATCTTGAAGTTAGTAACATAGTTATATTTATAGTACAGGGGTGTCACTTTCTTCCTTCTCCATTTTCTTCAAGTTTCTGCAATCTTGAAGTTAGTAACATAGTTATATTTATATTACAGGGTGTCACTTCCTCCGTTCTCCATTTTCTGCAAGTTTCTGCCATCTTGAAGTTAGTAACATAGTTATATTTATATTACAGGGTATCACTTCCTCCGTTCTCCATTTTCTGCAAGTTTCTGCCATCTTGAAGTTAGTAACATAGTTATATTTATAGTACAGGCGTGTCACTTTCTCCCTTCTCCATCTTCTGCAAATTTCTGCAATCTTGAAGTTAGTAACATAGTTATATTTATAGTACAGGGGTGTCACTTTCTCCCTTCTCCATCTTCTGCAAGTTTCTGCAATCTTGAAGTTAGTAACATAGTTATATTTATAGTACAGGGTATCACTTTCTCCCTTCTCCATCTTCTGTAAGTTTCTGCAATCTTGAAGTTAGTAACATAGTTATATTTATAGTACAGTGTCACTTTCTCCCATCTCCATCTTCTGTAAGTTTCTGCAATCTTGAAGTTAGTAACATAGTTATATTTATATTACAGGGTATCACTTCCTCCGTTCTCCATTTTCTGCAAGTTTCTGCCATCTTGAAGTTAGTAACATAGTTATATTTATAGTACAGGGGTGTCACTTTCTCCCTTCTCCATCTTCTGCAAATTTCTGCAATCTTGAAGTTAGTAACATAGTTATATTTATAGTACAGGGGTGTCACTTTCTCCCTTCTCCATTTTCTGCAAGTTTCTGCAATCTTGAAGTTAGTAACATAGTTATATTTATAGTACAGGGGTGTCACTTTCTCCCTTCTCCATCTTCTGCAAGTTTCTGCAATCTTGAAGTTAGTAACATAGTTATATTTATAGTACAGGGGTGTCACTTTCTCCCTTCTCCATCTTCTGCAAGTTTCTGCAATCTTGAAGTTAGTAACATAGTTATATTTATAGTACAGGGGTGTCACTTTCTCCCTTCTCCATCTTCTGCAAGTTTCTGCAATCTTGAAGTTAGTAACATAGTTATATTTAAAGTACAGGGTGTCACTTTCTCCCTTCTCCATCTTCTGCAAGTTTCTGCAATCTTGAAGTTAGTAACATAGTTACATTTATAGTACAGGGGTGTCACTTTCTCCTTTCTCCATTTTCTTCAAGTTTCTGCAATCTTGAAGTTAGTAATATAGTTATATTTATAGTACAGGGGTGTCACTTTCTCCCTTCTCCATCTTCTGCAAGTTTCTGCAATCTTGAAGTTAGTAACATAGTTATATTTATAGTACAGGGTGTCACTTTCTCCCTTCTCCATTTTCTTCAAGTTTCTGCAATCTTGAAGTTAGTAACATAGTTATATTTATAGTACAGGGGTGTCACTTTCTCCCTTCTCCATCTTCTGCAAGTTTCTGCAATCTTGAAGTTAGTAACATAGTTATATTTATAGTACAGGGGTGTCACTTTCTCCCTTCTCCATTTTCTGCAAGTTTCTGCAATCTTGAAGTTAGTAACATAGTTATATTTATAGTACAGGGGTGTCACTTTCTCCCTTCTCCATCTTCTGCAAGTTTCTGCAATCTTGAAGTTAGTAACATAGTTATATTTATATTACAGGGTATCACTTCCTCCGTTCTCCATTTTCTGCAAGTTTCTGCCATCTTGAAGTTAGTAACATAGTTATATTTATATTACAGGGTGTCACTTCCTCCGTTCTCCATTTTCTGCAAGTTTCTGCTATCTTGAAGTTAGTAACATAGTTATATTTATAGTACAGGGGTGTCACTTTCTCCCTTCTCTATCTTCTTCAAGTTTCTGCAATCTTGAAGTTAGTAACATAGTTATATTTATAGTACAGGGTGTCACTTCCTCCGTTCTCCATTTTCTGCAAGTTTCTGCCATCTTGAAGTTAGTAACATAGTTATATTTATATTACAGGGTGTCACTTCCTCCGTTCTCCATTTTCTGCAAGTTTCTGCAATCTTGAAGTTAGTAACATAGTTATATTTATAGTACAGGGGTGTCACTTTCTCCCTTCTCCATTTTCTGCAAGTTTCTGCAATCTTGAAGTTAGTAATATAGTTATATTTATAGTACAGGGTGTCACTTTCTCCCTTCTCCATCTTCTGCAAGTTTCTGCAATCTTGAAGTTAGTAACATAGTTATATTTATAGTACAGGGGTGTCACTTTCTCCCTTCTCCATCTTCTGCAAGTTTCTGCAATCTTGAAGTTAGTAACATAGTTATATTTATAGTACAGGGGTGTCACTTTCTCCCTTCTCCATCTTCTGCAAGTTTCTGCAATCTTGAAGTTAGTAACATAGTTATATTTATAGTACAGGGGTGTCACTTTCTCTCTTCTCCATCTTCTGCAAGTTTCTGCAATCTTGAAGTTAGTATCATAGTTATATTTATAGTACAGGGGTGTCACTTTCTCCCATCTCCATCTTCTGTAAGTTTCTGCAATCTTGAAGTTAGTAACATAGCTATATTTATAGTGCAGGGGTGTCAATTTCTCCCTTCTCCATCTTCTGTAAGTTTCTGCAATCTTGAAGTTAGTAACATAGTTATATTTATAGTACAGCACTGTTAATTTCTCCCTTCTCAATCTTCTGCAAGTTTCTGCAATCTTGAAGTTAGTAACATAGCTATATTTATAGTGCAGGGGTGTCAATTTCTCCCTTCTCCATTTTCTTCAAGTTTGTGCAATCTTGAAGTTAGTAATATAGTTCTATTTGTAGTACTGGGGAGTCACTTTCTCCTTTTTCCATCTTCTGCAAGTTTCTGCAATTTTGAAGTTAGTAACATAGTTATATTCATAGCACAGGGGTGTCACTTTCTCCCTTCTCCATCTTCTGCAAGTTTTTGCAATCTTGAAGTTAGTAATATAGTTATATTTATAGCACAGGGGTGTCACTTTCTCCCTCCTCCATCTTCTGCAAGTTTCTGCAATCTTGAAGTTAGTAACATAGTTATATTTATAGTACAGGGTGTCACTTTCTCCCTTCTCCATTTTCTGCAAGTTTCTGCAATCTTGAAGTTAGTAACATAGTTATATTTATAGTACAGGGGTGTCACTTTCTCCCTTCTCCATTTTCTTCAAGTTTCTGCAATCTTGAAGTTAGTAACATAGTTATATTTATAGTACAGGGGTGTCACTTTCTCCCTTCTCCATTTTCTGCAAGTTTCTGCAATCTTGAAGTTAGTAACATAGTTATATTTATAGTACAGGGGTGTCACTTTCTCCCTTCTCCATTTTCTGCAAGTTTCTGCAATCTTGAAGTTAGTAACATAGTTATATTTATAGTACAGGGGTGTCACTTTCTCCCTTCTCCATCTTCTGCAAGTTTCTGCAATCTTGAAGTTAGTAACATAGTTATATTTATATTACAGGGTGTCACTTCCTCCGTTCTCCATTTTCTGCAAGTTTCTGCCATCTTGAAGTTAGTAACATAGTTATATTTATAGTACAGGGTATCACTTTCTCACTTCTCCATCTTCTGCAAATTTCTGCAATCTTGAAGTTAGTAACATAGTTATATTCATAGTACAAGGGTGTCACTTTCTCCCTTCTCCATCTTCTGCAAGTTTCTGCAATCTTGAAGTTAGTAACATAGTTATATTTATAGTACAGGGGTGTCACTTTCTCCCTTCTCCATCTTCTGCAAGTTTCTGCAATCTTGAAGTTAGTAACATAGTTATATTTATAGTACAGGGATGTCACTTTCTCCCTTCTCCATTTTCTTCAAGTTTCTGCAATCTTGAAGTTAGTAACATAGTTATATTTATAGTACAAGGGTGTCACTTTCTCCCTTCTCCATCTTCTGCAAGTTTCTGCAATCTTGAAGTTAGTAATATAGTTATATTTATAGTACAGGGGTGTCACTTTCTCCCTTCTCCATCTTCTGCAAGTTTCTGCAATCTTGAAGTTAGTAATATAGTTATATTTATAGTACAGGGGTGTCACTTTCTCCCTTCTCCATTTTCTGCAACTTTCTGCAATCTTGAAGTTAGTAACATAGTTATATTTATAGTACAGGAGTGTCACTTTCTCCCTTCTCCATTTTCTGCAAGTTTCTGCAATCTTGAAGTTAGTAATATGGTTATATTTATAGTACAAGGGTGTCACTTTCTCCCTTTTCCATTTTCTGCAAGTTTCTGCAATTTTGAAGTTAGTAATATAGTTATATTTATAGTACAGTGGTGTCACTTTCTCCCTTCTCAATCTTCTGCAAGTTTCAGCAATTTTGAAGTTAGTAAGATAGTTATATTTATAGTACAGGGGTGTCACTTTCTCCCTTCTCCATCTTCTGCAAGTTTCTGCAATCTTGAAGTTAGTAACATAGTTATATTTATAGTACAGGGGTGTCACTTTCTCCCTTCTCCATTTTCTTCAAGTTTCTGCAATCTTGAAGTTAGTAATATAGTTATATTTATAGTACAGGGGTGTCACTTTCTCCCTTCTCCATCTTCTGCAAGTTTCTGCAATCTTGAAGTTAGTAAGATAGTTATATTTATAGTACAGGGTGTCACTTCCTCCCTTCTCCATTTTCTGCAAGTTTCTGCAATCTTGAAGTTAGTAACATAGTTATATTTATAGTACAGGGGTGTCACTTTCTCCCTTCTCCATTTTCTTCAAGTTTCTGCAATCTTGAAGTTAGTAACATAGTTATATTTATAGTACAGGGGTGTCACTTTCTCCCTTCTCCATCTTCTGCAAATTTCTGCAATCTTGAAGTTAGTAACATAGTTATATTTATAGTACAGGGGTGTCACTTTCTCCCTTCTCCATTTTCTTCAAGTTTCTGCAATCTTGAAGTTAGTAACATAGTTATATTTATAGTACAGGGGTGTCACTTTCTGCCTTCTCCATCTTCTTCAAGTTTCTGAAATCTTGAAGTTAGTAACATAGTTATATTTATAGTACAGGGGTGTCATTTTCTCTCTTCTCCATTTTCTGCAAGTTTCTGCAATCTTGAAGTTAGTAATATAGTTATATTTATAGTACAGGGGTGTCACTTTCTCCCTTCTCCATCTTCTGCAAGTTTCTGCAATCTTGAAGTTAGTAACATAGTTATATTTATAGTACAGCGGTGTCACTTTCTGCCTTCTCCATCTTCTTCAAGTTTCTGCAATCTTGAAGTTAGTAACATAGTTATATTTATAGTACAGGGGTGTCACTTTCTCCCTTCTCCATTTTCTGCAAGTTTCTGCAATCTTGAAGTTAGTAACATAGTTATATTTATAGTACAGGGGTGTCACTTTCTGCCTTCTCCATCTTCTTCAAGTTTCTGCAATCTTGAAGTTAGTAACATAGTTATATTTATAATACAGGGGTGTCACTTTCTCCCTTCTCCATTTTCTGCAAGTTTCTGCAATCTTGAAGTTAGTAATATAGTTATATTTATAGTACAGGGGTGTCACTTTCTCCCTTCTCCATTTTCTGCAAGTTTCTGCAATCTTGAAGTTAGTAACATAGTTATATTTATAGTACTTGGGTGTCACTTTCTCCCTTCTCCATCTTCTGCAAGTTTCTGCAATGTTGAAGTCAATAACATAGTTACATTTATAGTATAGGGGTGTCACTTTCTGCCTTCTCCATCTTCTGTAAGTTTCTGCAATCTTGAAGTTAGTAACATAGTTATATTTATAGTGCAGGGGTGTCAATTTCTCCCTTCTCCATTTTCTGCAAGTTTCTGCAATCTTGAAGTTAGTAACATAGTTATATTTATAGTACAGGGGTGTCACTTTCCCCCTTTTCCATCTTCTGCAAGTTTCTGCAATCTTGAAGTTAGTAACATAGTTATATTTATAGTACAGGGGTGTCACTTTCTCCCTTCTCCATTTTGTTCAAGTTTCTGCAATCTTGAAGTTAGTAACATAGTTATATTTATAGTACAGTGGTGTCACTTTCTTCCTTTTCCATCTTTTGCAAGTTTCTGCAATCATGAAGTTAGTAGCATAGATTTATTTATAGTACAGGGGTGTCACTTTCTCCCTTCTCCATCTTCTGCAAGTTTCTGCAATCTTGAAGTTAGTAATATAGTTATATTCATAGTACAGGGGTGTCACTTTCTCCCTTCTCCATCTTCTGCAAGTTTCAGCAATTTTGAAGTTAGTAAGATAGTTATATTTATAGTACAGGGGTGTCAATTTCTCCCTTCATCTTCTGCAAGTTTCTGCAATCTTGAAGTTATTAACATAGTTATATTTATAGTACAGGGCTGTCACTTTCTCAATTCTCCATTTTCTTCAAGTTTCTGCAATCTTGAAGTTAGTAACATATTTATATTTTTAGTATAGGGGTGTCACTTTCTCCCTTCTCCATCTTCTGCAAATTTCTGCAATCTTGAAGTTAGTAACATAGTTATATTTATAGTACAGGGGTGTCACTTTCTCCCTTCTCCATTTTCTTCAAGTTTCTGCAATCTTGAAGTTCGTAACATAGTTATATTTATAGTACAGGGGTGTCACTTTCTGCCTTCTCCATCTTCTTCAAGTTTCTGCAATCTTGAAGTTAGTAACATAGTTATATTTATCATACAGGGGTGTCACTTTCTTCCTTCTCCATTTTCTACAAGTTTCTGCTATCTTGAAGTTAGTAATATGGTTATATTTATAGTAGAGGGGTGTCACTTTCCCCCTCCTTCATCTTTTGCAAGTATCTGCAATCTTCAAGTTAGTAACATAGTTATATTTATAGTACAGGGGTGTCACTTTCTGCCTTCTCTTCTTCTTCAAGTTTCTGCAATCTTGAAGTTAGTAACATAGTTATATTTATAGTGCAGGGGTGTCACTTTCTCCCTTCTCCATTTTCTGCAAGTTTCTACAATCTTGAAGTTAGTAACATAGTTATATTTATAGTACAGGGGTGTCACTTTCTGCCTTCTCCATCTTCTTCAAGTTTCTGCAATCTTGAAGTTAGTAACACAGTTATATTTATAGTACAGGGGTGTCATTTTCTCTCTTCTCCATTTTCTGCAAGTTTCTGCAATCTTGAAGTTAGTAATATTGTTATATTTATAGTACAGGGGTGTCACTTTCTCCCTTCTCCATTTTCTGCAAGTTTCTGCAATTTTGACGTTAGTAACATAGTTATATTTATAGTACTTGGGTGTCACTTTCTCCCTTCTCCATCTTCTCTAAGTTTCTGCAATCTTGAAGTTAGTATCATAGTTATATTTATAGTACAGGGGTGTCACTTTCTCCCTTCTCCATCTTCTGCAAGTTTCTGCAATCTTGAAGTTAGTATCATAGTTATATTTATAGTACAGGGGTGTCACTTTCTCCCTTCTCCATCTTCTGCAAGTTTCTGCAATGTTGAAGTCAATAACATAGTTACATTTATAGTATAGGGGTGTCACTTTCTGCCTTCTCCATCTTCTGTAAGTTTCTGCAATCTTGAAGTTAGTAACATAGTTATATTTATAGTGCAGGGGTGTCAGTTTCTCCCTTCTCCATTTTCTGGAAGTTTCTGCAATCTTGAAGTTAGTAACATAGTTATATTTATAGTACAGGGGTGTCACTTTCCCCCTTTTCCATCTTCTGCAAGTTTCTGCAATCTTGAAGTTAGTAACATAGTTATATTTATAGTACAGGGGTGTCACTTTCTCCCTTCTCCATTTTGTTCAAGTTTCTGCAATCTTGAAGTTAGTAACATAGTTATATTTATAGTACAGTGGTGTCACTTTCTTCCTTTTCCATCTTTTGCAAGTTTCTGCAATCATGAAGTTAGTAGCATAGTTTTATTTATAGTACAGGGGTGTCACTTTCTCTCGTCTCCATTTTCTTCAAGTTTCTGCAATCTTGAAGTTAGTAATATAGTTCTATTTGTAGTACTGGGGAGTCACTTTCTCCTTTTTCCATCTTCTGCAAGTTTCTGCAATTTTGAAGTTAGTAACATAGTTATATTCATAGCACAGGGGTGTCACTTTCTCCCTTCTCCATCTTCTGCAAGTTTTTGCAATCTTGAAGTTAGTAATATAGTTATATTTATAGCACAGGGGTATCACTTTCTCCCTCTTCCATCTTCTGCAAGTTTCTGCAATCTTGAAGTTATATTTATAGTACAGGGGTTTCACTTTCTCCCTTCTTCATTTTCTGCAGGTTTCTGCAATCTTGAAGTTAGTAACATAGTTATATTTATAGTACAGGGGTGTCACTTTCTCCCTTCTCCATTTTCTTCAAGTTTTTGCAATGTTGAAGTTAGTCATATAGTTACATTTATAGTACTGGGGTGTCACTTTCGCATTTTTGCATTTTCTGCAAGTTTCTGCAATCTTGAAGTAAGTAACATAGTTATATTTATAGTACAGGGGTGTCACTTTCTCCCTTCTCCATTTTCTGCAAGTTTCTGCAATTCTGAAGTTAGTAACATAGTTATATTCATAGTATAGGGGTGTCACTTTCTCACTTCTCCATCTTCTGCAAGTTTCTGCAATCTTGAAGTTAGTAACATAGTTATATTTATAGTACAGGGGTGTCACTATCTCCCTTCTCCATCTTCTGCAAGTTTCTGTAATCTTTAAGTCAATAACATAGTTATATTTATAGTACTTGGGTGTCACTTTCTCCCTTCTCCATCTTCTGTAAGTTTCTGCAATCTTGAAGTTAGTAACATAGTTATATTTATAGTACAGCACTGTTAATTTCTCCCTTCTCAATCTTCTGCAAGTTTCTGCAATCTTGAAGTTAGTATCATAGTTATATTTATAGTACAGGGGTGTCACTTTCTCCCATCTCCATCTTCTGTAAGTTTCTGCAATCTTGAAGTTAGTATCATAGTTATATTTATAGTACAGGGGTGTCACTTTCTCCCTTCTCCATTTTCTTCAAGTTTCTGCAATCTTGAAGTTAGTAATATAGTTATATTTATAGTACAGGGGTGTCACTTTCTCCCTTCTCCATCTTCTGCAAGTTTCTGCAATCTTGAAGTTAGTAACATAGTTATATTTATAGTACAGGGGTGTCACTTTCTCCCTTCTCCATCTTCTGCAAGTTTCTGCAATCTTGAAGTTAGTAACATAGTTATATTTATAGTACGGGGTGTCACTTTCTCCCTTCTCCATTTTCTTCAAGTTTCTGCAATCTTGAAGTTAGTAACATAGTTATATTTATAGTACAGGGTGTCACTTTCTCCCTTCTCCATTTTCTTCAAGTTTCTGCAATCTTGAAGTTAGTAACATAGTTATATTTATAGTACAGGGGTGTCACTTTCTCCCTTCTCCATCTTCTGCAAGTTTCTGCAATCTTGAAGTTAGTAACATAGTTATATTTATAGTACAGGGGTGTCACTTTCTCCCTTCTCCATTTTCTTCAAGTTTCTGCAATCTTGAAGTTAGTAATATAGTTATATTTATAGTACCGGTGTGCCAATTTCTCCCTTTTCCATCTTCTGCAAGTTTCTGCAATCTTGAAGTTAGTAACATAGTTATATTTATAGTACAGGGATGTCACTTTCTCCCATCTCCATTTTCTTCAAGTTTCTGCAATCTTGAAGTTAGTAATATAGTTCTATTTATAGTACTGGGGATTCACTTTCTCCTTTTTCCATTTTCTGCAAGTTTCTGCAATCTTGAAGTTAGTAACATAGTTATATTTATAGTACAGGGGTGTCATTTTCTCCCATCTCCATTTTCTTCAAGTTTATGCAGTCTGTTATGCATCTATATCTAGATTTTGATGTATTGAGATACAGATGTAGATATAGATATAGATGCATACCTCCATCTGTATAGATTTTTGCAGAATGTCCAGATTTTTGCCTCATATTTTTGGCCTCTTACTCATGAAATTGTGTTTTCCTGACAAATCATTGAGGACTGAAGTTCAGAAAATAATGGTAGACACTTAGGGTTCAGAATTCTAATGTAAAACCTGTTATTCTATCGCCTTTCTAAGTTTGTAAGAGCAATATTTAATAAGTGTCCCTATTTTTGGGCCTTTGCCCCCCCCATTATTTATGGCTTTTTCCAGATTTCTTGCTCTAAGAGGTTGAGAGATATGAGATATAGATATAGATAGTTTAGATAATTTGGGGGTGCTGTGGCTTGCTCCCGTATGTAGTAGATATTTTTTGTATTCTACAGACTTGAGAGTGTTGTTGTTTAAGTTGCAACCTGACAAGGTTTTTATACATTTTGGGGTTGATTCATCATGTGCCGATTGAATGAGACAGTGATTATTCATAGTAGATCCCTGAGTTCTTTGTGGTATTACATCATTTCTGAACAGTCACTCCAAAACTAACACTTTGTCTATTCAGCATCATGACGTCATCATCAACGATACTGAAAATAGTACCGATAGCATTTTTCCAACATGCACCAGATAGGAATAATCTTTATATACGATCTTGTGCAACATCCTTCTGCTGATGTGTCATCGCTCACAGGACATGGGACAGGCACTACCATGTCACTATCTTTGTAATATAAATAATTAGCTGAATAAGGCACTATTTGATACTTGAGAAAAATGTTCTCTACCCCAAAGTTACTACTCATATGACTGTAGTCTTCCACTACTTTTTGCCGTGCCCACCATTTTGCCACATCTCTTACTTTTAATAACATTCCACTTATGTGACTTGTATTCCTTTTTTAGGAGCCATTAACGTATTTCACTATTTTAGAAAGTATTATGTTTTCCTTCTTCCACCTTTACTTTAGCACTGAATAGCATATTATTTTCATTTCTCTATTTACAAAGCTTAATATATTTGCTTCTTAGGCCTCAAGACACGATGACTCATTAAGGACTCTTGCTTTTCATCACCCTGCGCCAATCATCTTTCCTCTACATTATATGTCTGTTACTTCTTTGCCCATATTTATGTTATTTCCACTCAGTTTTCTCCTTACTTGCATAATGAGGGGGTCCTTTAACCTTTGAGGAAAGGCATCTGTCAGCAGGTAGGAAATAATAATGGTCAGCAGATGGTGCATATCAGTAGACGATACATGTGCCTTGTTTACTTCAGTTACTTATAATTTATTTAGTGTACTGATAATAAAACACCTGATCTGTCCCAACATGGGAAATCAGACAAAGCAAAAATATTAACTATAGGAAAGCAATGTAAGTTAGATAAGCAATAACAAATAAAAGATAAGAAACAGAAATACAGTGAATTAAAAACACTGTAGTGCTCCTTGAAGAGAATGAGCCACTTAGTGAATCACATTATAATCAGATGTATCACTTAAATAAAATATTTGGGTGTTATTGCAGAGGGGGAGATAAATGCCTTTCTCCTAAGATTTGGTGATCTCAGTGAGTGCTAATTCTAATAACTATGGTGGTACATGGGAGATGTGGAGACCATGCCCCCAACAAAAAAAACACTATTTCTGATTTTTTTGGTCCAATTAAACACAATTTTTCTATCACATATTACATTTGATCAGATACATGCTGACTCGCTGAAGGTAGTTTCTGTAAAATCAAAACAAACAAACAAAAAAAAAAAACAGAAAGCAGTTAGCTGAAACCAACTTTAGTGAACATTAAAATAATTTTTTTCTAGGGGGCAGGTCCCCCAGCACCTGCCATCCCCCTAGATGTATATATACCAACTCTGAGGTTGCATAGCAGTAAAGAAAAAAGGCAATCTCCACTGCCTGTGAAAATAGTTTTGACAATGATTTAAATTTGTTTGTGTTCACTAAAACTTCCTTCGGCAATCTGACACGCACCCCATTTGATCAGGTTGAGTACAGTATACTGACCCACACTTTGAATCTGTAAGAATTTCACATTCCTTACCAAAGTACATACTTAATAAAATGAGTGGAGACAGTTTACTCTGTGGAACTCATTGCCATTAAGTTGTCTGAATGCATTTTGTTCTAGTTTCATTAAGGTTTTTCAAGATACGTGTGAGAAACTGAAAACTAAAAAAAAAAAATAACAGCTATTTTTTTCCTTTAAAAATTGTAACACACTGATATGGATCATACCACACATGAAACATTGAAGCACTTCATCCCTGACTGCAAATGTAATATCAGCACTCATTTCTAATGCCAGTGCTAAACTACTGCATCTGATGATTGTACCCCGTAAATGCTTGCACCTGAGGTGGCTGCCCCTTCACCCCACCTTCCTCTCTGCATGTGAGTCACATCTTCCTCTTGTGACCTGCCATTGTATGAGTCTGTGTTTTTCCACATTATTTACATGGTATGGTAAAGGAACAATTTTACGAAGATAAATATTTATTAGATTCAGACAAGAAAGGCTAAACTTTGTTTTTAACACTAGTTTTATAACATTTTTATTTATCATCATCTGTATTTTTCTATTTTTATGTATAAAGTTATATATATTTATCCTCCCAAAACTGAATCTTCTCAACTATATAGTATCACAAGGAAGACCAAATATCTCATTACATAACAGGGATTGTCACATGTTCACTGTAGCACACTATTTTCTTATAAAAGCAACAAAGCTAAACCAGGACAAACACAATTTCTCTGAATTAGTAAGCAATGGAATGAAAGCTGCATAGAAAAACTTAAATAAATGTACAGTTATTGCCTGAATACGTCATATAGATTCATAAACTTCTTGTAGCATTTCTTGCCATGTAGTGAAAAAGGCAACTTTTTCATGTGTGCTGGTATTGGCCTGTATGAATTTTAAAAAGTGATACAGACTCAGTATCCAAGGTCAAACTTAAGAGTCCCAAGGGGTCCTTCTGGTACCTCAACATAATAAACTTAATTTTGTCAGGCATTAATGTCATGCAATACATGGAGCATACCCATTGCATTCTAAAATCAGCGGAAAGATAGCATATTGTGATATCAGGGAAGTACATAATAACATTTTTTGTGTTCATTTCAAAGCTGTTATACTTGTTGCATGATAGAACACACACAAAAGCCAAACACAGAAAAGTGACAGAATGCTTTAACAGCTTTAAAAGTTGTACTATGCTTCATGGTCTGATATCTGATCATAACCCACTAGTTATCTTTTCCTGACATGGATGTCAAAATTGACCTGTCAAGCTTGGTACTCAAAACAAATTTCTTGACAGACATTTCTTGAACAAATAACAAATGGGTTATGATCAGGGACCCTCTGAAAATCATGTTTGTTTTTCTTGACAGTTTTTTTATTATCATTTTATATCTGACAGAGTTAATATCATTTAATATGCAAGTTATACAATTTCAATAATCTTCATAACTCAACAGGAGGCCAGCTCTTACTTGTCATAGACTCAAGTTTCTGAAAGAACCTCAGATATATAGGATCTATATTACATTGACGAACGCTTAAATATTCGAAT
>NC_056743.1:1263717283-1263787283 GCF_019279795.1 Protopterus annectens
GTCTATCTAGGCTTCCTACTGAAATGTTGGCAGTCGAAATGCTGAGTGCAGACACACCAAAAACAAAAAAACAAACAAAAAAACGAAACTACAGGAGAAGACTGAATTTTGAACATTGCACTTCTCCTTTAAACTGTTTTGCAGCATTCAAGCCTCCCTGCAGCCCCTTGATGTTGGGGTCAACCCCCCCACACCTCCTGAACCTATGTATACCAACTCTGAAATCACCATACCTCAGAGGAAAGGGAAAATTCTGAGATATGGTCAACTCAAATTTTGTATATGTAAGTCCATATTTTTGACCATTCAGTCTCTGTTTTTTGGGACTTGTTCTAGCAGGTCACAACATTTTAAATGGTTACCAGCTATCTGTCTATCTATCTATCTATCTATCTATCTATCTATCTATCTATCTATCTATCTATCTATCTATCTATCTATCTATCTATCTAATCCACCAACCATCTTACAAAAATGTCTATTTTCAGTTTTCTGTAGTGTCCTAACAAAACATCATTCCATTCTAGGAAAGCAGGAAGAAGCTGTTTATTCAGCAGTGACAGATGACATAGATGACACTTTGTCAAGGAGCATGTCAGGCTGTATTTTGCACTAAAGACACAAAGCATTCCTCTTTGCAGCTGTATTACTCCTACTCACATCTTTACAAAACACATGCAGGCATGGGAATAAGGAGGGAAATGACAGGGCATGGGAATAAGAAGGGAATGATGGGGCATGGGAATAAGGAGGAAAATGATGGGGCATGGGAATAAGGAGGGAAATGATGGGGCATGGGAATAATAAGGAGGGAAATGATGGGGCATGGGAATAAGAAGGGAAATGATGGGGCATGGGAATAAGGAGGGAAATGATGGGGCATGGGAATAAGAAGGGAAATGATGGGGCATGGGAATATGAAGGGAAATGATGGGGCATGGGAATAAGGAGGGAAATGATGGGGCATGGGAATAGGGAAACGATGGGGCATGGGAATAAGGAGGGAAATGATGGGGCATGGGAATAATAAGGAGGGAAATGATGGGGCATGGGAATAAGAAGGGAAATGATGGGGCATGAGAATAAGGAGGGAAATGATGGGGCATGGGAATAATAAGGAGGGAAATGATGGGGCATGGGAATAAGAAGGGAAATGATGGGGCATGAGAATAAGGAGGGAAATGATGGGGCATGGGAATAAGAAGGGAAATGAAGGGGCATGGGAATATGGAGGGAAATGATGGGGCATGGGAATAAGAAGGGAAATGATGGGACATGGGAATAAGGAGGGAAATGATGGGGCAAGGAGGGAAATGATGGGGCATGGGAATAATAAGGAGGGAAATGATGGGGCATGGGAATAAGAAGGGAAATGATGGGGCATGAGAATAAGGAGGGAAATGATGGGGCATGGGAATAAGAAGGGAAATGAAGGGGCATGGGAATATGGAGGGAAATGATGGGGCATGGGAATAAGAAGGGAAATGATGGGACATGGGAATAAGGAGGGAAATGATGGGGCAAGGAGGGAAATGATGGGGCATGGGAATAAGGAGGGAAATGAAGAGGCATGGGAATATGGAGGGAAATGATGGGGCATGGGAATAAGGAGGGAAATGATTGGGCATGGGAATAAGGAGGGAAATGATGGTACCGCAGTGGCACAGGTCCTGAGTCCATATGTTATGCAAAACAAATAGGAGACTTAAAAATACTTAACAATCATTACAATCTGCACCTGAGGTAGAAAATGCTTTAGAGTGGCTAATTTTAAGCATAATTAGCAGAAGATAATGATGCAGTTATGACCAGAAGAGACAGAATTAGATGGCTTCCCAGTCTCTAAAGGGCAACCTTTTAGAGTTACAGCTGAATGGATTTGTTTGCTTATTTTTCTTTGTTGACTGGATTAGTCCCATTGTATTTGGTCTCTATTCAGGGCAGACCTGAGGTGGTAGTGATACTGACTAGAAGATATCTGGCCATTACACAGAGGAACTAACTGCAGTATCCCATTATGCTGCACCACAGGATAAGTTTATTATTATGAAATCAGTTACCTGTTGTGGGGACAGAACCCACAATCTTCTGATTTTTCCAGCATCACAGGCAATAGTGCTACCTGCTCAGCCACTGACATTATATCATATCACTTCATAATGTTATCTTATGATGAAATGCAACATAATTTTGTGAAAAAAATTATCTTATCCACAGAATATTGTCAGTGAATCAGATTTTTGCATTCTGAATTTACTCAGATGTCACCAATTATTTTTAAGTGAGCAAGAAATGGTGTATGTAAAGGGAAAGATAGATAGGTTTTAGGCAGCACAGGTTATATAGCTCTGCCTCATACATGGCTAAATAGGTTTATCTACAAGCAGTTGAAGCGCTCTCATTTGACTCACTGGTGTCTGAATGATAAATTTTGAAAACCCTAATAAACATAAAAACATTTTTTTTCCTTTTCCAAGTGGGTATGCCCCCCACCCCCATGTCAGTGCCTCTGTTCTCCCAAATTATGTACACCAATTCCATAGTTGAATGTCAGTCCAGAAAATGGGAAAGATCCCCCAAAAGTACCCAACTGCCTCACATAATACAACACATTATAGCAAAACACACAGCAATATTAAATTTTCCACTAATGTTGAAATAACACGTTAAATACTACCTTTCTTTCCACTCTACTAACTACCTTGATTATAGCAAGCTCAGATGCTCATAAGCCTAGTACTTATTATACAGCAGGCATTTCTCATTGTAACATTTGTTAATGTCTGTTATGCACTTCACAGATAAAGATTCTAGTTGTCTACTGATGTACTATGTTCTTCATCTGTAAATATGTTGTAAGTAATTGCTATGTTAAATTGTTAATCGCTATGTAATCCAATGTAACTACTGTCTGTTTATTTTACTGTGGAGCTTTTCTCCCCGGGCCTCCACTGAAAATGGACCTATGTCCAGTGGGACACTCCCGGTCAACAAATTTAAATAAATAAATAAATAAATAAATAAAATATTAAAATAGCTAATGTTATTCTGAAGAGTTTTATTTTTTTAACAATGTGCTTACTGACACAATAAAGAATTCACTGGAAGTCCACAACATTACTGTACTGACACAATAAAGAATTCACTGGAAGTCCACAACATTACTGTAGGTCAGTCATAGTTGTCTCTATCCATCCAATGTTGTTGAGTCACATCTGATTCTAATAATGACCCCTTTGGCAGCCACCGTCTCCCACAAAATTTATTAGGTAGGAAAGGAATGGAGGTACACTGCACACCTATGGACAATTTAGAGATTCCATTCCACCTATTGCATGTCTTTGGGATGCAGGAGGAAACTAGTGTACCTGGAGATCATCAGTGCAAACACAGGATGGATATACAAACTCTGCACAAAAGGCACACCAATCGAGAGTCACATTCGAGAACTGCTTACTGTGTGGCAATAATATTACTCATGGTGCCACTTCAGAGCTGCAAAAATAAGTTGGTGGAAGACGTTAAAGTGTTGCTGCTGAGAAGAACTAAACATAAACCCCTGAGTGTATGGAATTACTTTTCTAGAACCTATTTACAGATGTGTATATTTATGTACAGGGAAACGAACATCGCATGGCTTGTAAACGCTAATAAAGCAAAATGTAGTACACAGGTGCAGAGGCATGTTTCTTGCAGATAGTAAAGGAAAGCATTTCACAATGAGCTGAACAGTGTAAAACACTGAAAAGAAAGAGAGGGCTGCTAAGCAGATTAAATCAAACAATTTGTGGCAGTTGCATCTTCTAAAAATTAAAAAAGGTTTTAACTTCTAGTAACAAAAGTGAAATCAATGATTGAAACCACAAAATCCACCTTCATGTTTCAGACTTCATCATACATTCATTGTTTCTGCTTCTTAAGAATCTCATATTAACTTTTTAAAACTTTGTAGCACAGACTGAATATTTTCAGCCCTAGTTAATACAACATATTTGGTACCTGATGATCGAGTAAATGTTTGCATTAGTGTTTTGCAGGTATTCAATCACCAACATAACTAGAATATTACTACTAATAAATGGCAATAAAAGTAATATATCAAGTATGTACCATTATAATTAATGGTTCTTTCAAGATTTTTAAAGTTCAAACATGGAGTGTCAAGGGACAATTTCATGTAGGCCTGCGCGAACTCTCTACATTTTCATTATATGCGACGTGCTCTACATTTCTAATGTATATTGTTTTCTGACTGAACATACCCATATATCAGAATACATACAAATGCCAAATGAATGCACTCTGATGCTAACTTGAACCTCTAGCCAGTAAGAGCTGACCAAAGCTAACTAAACTTTCATAAAGTGCAGTGGTTTGAAGTGTACTACATCCTGTTATCCTCACCTGTACGTACTGTTGAACGACCTCTGGCTTTAGTTATGTGCTGCACAGTCAGGCAGCTCTAACAGCTGGGAAGAAGTGCTCTTTGTTTTATTTTAAGTTTGGATGGAGAGGACATCTCTGTTTTTTCTAAAAAAAAAAAAAAATCAAGACAGCAAGCAATATTCTATAAAAGCTAAATTCTGAATTCATCAGCAGTGTAGCTGGTTCAGTTAGTACCCTCGGATGGTGCTATGAACCACCACCCCAAACCCTCATCTCTGCAAGTAATGAGCATAAAAAAAAGCACTTCACTCTAATAAGCTTATTACACCCCCCAGCAAAAAAAAACAAAAAACAAAAAAAACAAAAAGGTTCCTTCTTCTGGCGCACTATCCAGGTGGCCAGATGCATGACACTCCCTCCTTTAACAACAAAAAAAGCACTTATACCTTGCTTGCACAGAACATTACAGAGCTCAGGTTTCAGTTAAAAAAAAAGATTATTTTTTTTATTGTTTAACTGTAGCAAAGTATTTGCTACAATGTAGCAGGCAGTTGCTACAGTTTAGACCGCACATGGAGTGCTACAGCACTCAGGTTTGACCCCAAATGCAATACTGGCTTTTAAAAGCTAGTATCACATTAAAGAGTGATTGAGATCAGCTGATCATACCCAAAACACTTTGCACCAGTGGCTGTTACCCCTCTTGCCCCCCTAGCTACACTATTTGTATTCATAACAACTCCAAACAATTGTCTAGTGATACTGAAAATGTATGTTTTCGCCAGGAAGGCAATTTATTGCTTGACACATATACATTCAGGTTTTTAAAACCTGTAGATGCCTCCAAATTTCTTACAATTTCTTAAAGAAAGCAGAAAGGCAACTACTTGATTTTTTGTGCACAAACTAAAAATTATCTTTACTCCTAACAATGATAACCTTAAAGGTGATTATAAAAAACTGGAAAGGGTACAGGGGGCTTGCCTCCCACCAAATATACTCTTTTCAGAGAGCTGTCCATTTATGATTCTCTGACTGCAGTTTTGTTCATCTGAGGCAGAATGTTTACTTCTTTTTTAGAAAATCTCTTTAGAGAGACAGCTGATGCATAGATCTGCACTTTAGTAACTTTATTCCACTAGTAGGTATGCCATTGTGCATGTACAACACATTCCTTCTTGTTAGCACATTTCTGTAAGTGCAGCATAATACAGTTACAGTAGACAGCTTTGATCCAATGAACTACACTACTGTCTCTGGATTGTCATTGTTATTATTGCTGTGTAACTTATCTGTATGTGTATTTTAAGAACGAGGTTCAGAATACTTTGTTGCATCTCACTACACAAAGCAAGTTTGCACAAGTGGCCATGTGCAGGCTGAGTGCAATTCAGAAAACCCAGCTACATGATGTGGCAAGGCCAAATAATTTGGTCGACCATGTTATGTGCTAATGACTGTTTGAATAATGAAGCAAAACAAGATGGTGAAGTGATTCAGAAATGTTTAAATGTCTCACAGAGACACAGCACTCACTTTAAATTTGAACTCGGCCATATGCCCCTGTTCAGATGGAAAATCAGCTAATGCAACATACCATTTTTTTCTGTGTGGGATTGCAATACAGTGGAGAATTTTCCCTTTCTTGACTGGTGCAGTCTTGGAGTTGGTATATATAATATATGCAGGAATACTGTCATGTGTACAAAACTATTACCAGGTTGTGCATACCCACAAATAAACCAACTAAAAAAGTCAAAAGGGCAGGGAACATTTATCACCATTTGCAATGTGAAGAAGTAAGGTGACTCTACCAGGGAAGTGCATTGGATGAACCACCACCCTAGCTTGATGTCTGTGCTCTAAGACTTCTTTAAAGTAACGGGTCTCTCTTCCTGTCATTGTGTAGATTTACCCCTTTGACGTGTTTATTATGTTAATTAGGGCTTATTTCATTATTGTTTCTGAATCACTTAATTTGCACAATGAGCAAATCTGGTAAACATCATGGAGATGTATGCAATGAAAGAATGTTAATGCTATATTTAACCAGAATCAGATGGAGTTGGTGTAGAGCATGCATCGTGAAGAGCTAATACAGGGATGCAAGACTGCCATGTTTCATACCTTAAAGGGTCAACAGATGGGGCATGCAAGAAATATTTTGAGCACCAATCATCTGCCAATATTCACTGAGATTCTTCAAGGTGAGGCATCATGGCTGGAGTGGATGGCAGTAGTGCTCCTTGCAGAGCACAGAGGTGGTGCCTGGAGGAGTCTAGGATTTTTCTGTACATCTTCAATAAGGAGTACAGCTGGAGACTCCTGCAGGAGGGCTATACAGGGTCACAGCATAAGACTAATACTAGGACGAGTTTAGGCAAGGCTGCCTCTCATTCATCTAGCATCCCCCACACAGAGAACAGTGCCATCATCATTACAATGACATGAAGAATCACAGTCCCGACCTCCTTTGCCAATAGGAGGAAGAAATTAAGGTGTATCACCAGCTCTGGTACTGCACATTCAACTTCTTACAGCTACCCAGATAACCGGCACTGCATGCCAGCATCATTTGTTTCATTATTCCCTTACTATGGCTTTAGCCCCTGAAGTGATCAAAAGGAATGAGCACATCCAAAGGAGCAGAATGGAGCACCTAAGAAACACCAGGGTGAGTATACATGACTTTGAACAGCAACAGCAGTCGGCATTAAAAGATAATGTATAACTTTCATGCACCAGGGCTACATCTGTCTGTACTGGAATAGATCAAAGATTTTAATATGACTATGCAATGTTAGAAGCGTTGCCTCATGCCTCCTACTGTATATGTGGACAAGTGAATCTTCATGTTAAGTGGCTTTGCTCTCACATTAATGTGAATGTCAGTGGGTTAAAGTTCTGATCAAGAAAACATGTCATGTATGTTTATTGTCCAGTAGTATTACTACAGCAATGCACAATCCATATGTAAGATCATCATTACTGATTTACTGGACATTTCACAACTTACAGTAGGACTGATTATCCTTTGCCCATTGCCTGGGATTGAAATATGGCTTTCTGAGCAGCATGTCTACCTTCTATGTGTATAATATTCTCAGATATCAAAATGCATCTCTGACCACAGGCACAAGTTAGTCTGACTAAATAGCCATAAGCATTAATCTTCTGTCTGTAATACTGTATATTAGGCTGACTGTTGTTTTAATTCTCCCTTATATGTAGACAGATAGATATGTGTGGTATGTGTGTGTGTGTGTGTGTGTGTGTGTGTGTGTGTGTGTGTGTGTGTGTGTGTGTGTGAGTGTGCATATATATATACACATATATATATATATATATATATATATATATATATATATATATATATATATATATATATATATTTATTTATTTAGATGTATGTCAGATAATCGAGTTTTCAGAAACTTGAAATTTATACAAATGAGACCATATGATCGATTTACCAAAAATTCAAACATCCGAAAAAACACAAAAATTTACTTTTTTTCATTTATGCAGGGGGGCAAGCCCCCACATCCCCTGTAAATTATATATACCAACTCCAGGTTGCACTACAGTGAAGAAAAGGGTAAATGTTCTGATCACACATACGCATCTACATGGATGTATAGGCTTCTGACATACATGATTATTTAATGCTTTGCAAAGTGTATTGTGTTTAACCGTACCATTAGCAACTATAGTTATAATGCGGTTTTCACTGTGTTTTTATTTTTCTTCCCCAAACCTCTTTGTCGCTTTCTTTTCTCTTGCATACATCTTATTGGTTTATGCTTTTGTTTATCTACATTTGTTTAACAATTATATTCAACAGCACAGCAACTTGCAACCATCTCACTGGCAAGGTATGCAAGCCCCCCAGAGGTGGCAGCAGTACCATCATCAGCAGCTGATCTACCCAGCACATTTGGGTCTGAGACTGTCTCAGTTACCTCCACACTTCCTACCCTACCTGCACCACCAGCATCATAATCCATGTGGGGGTGAATGACTTGAGATGTACCTTACTGAACTATCTGAAGAGAAACATGACTGAACTCTCAGATTATTTCTCACAGGCAGGTATAAGCCTAACATTAAGCAGCATTCTACCTTCTCCAAGGATGATGCCACAATACAAACAAAAAATGACTTTAACAATAGGCTTAGCTTCTGGTGTCAGTCCATGGGGATCCAACATCTGCTAGCCTGGGAAGACAAGGTTGACAGGCCATGCTGCTTTGCCAGTGATGGCCTGTACCTGTCTCCTCTAAGCTTTCAGATACTGACAAAGGCATTAGCCACCCCTATTCTGCCTTTTTTAAGCAGTGTTATAATAACCAACCTCCCAACATAAAATCCTGTCTAGATAAATTCAGGATTCTGCTGCTTTATGCTAGAAACCTAAGCAAGAAACTGCACTCCTTGGAAGCACTCCTCACTTTGGAAGATGCTCCCATCTGTGCTGTCACTGAGACATGGTTTAAACATGTGCAAAGAACCCCAGCTGTGCTGGGCTAGAATGCCTTCCATAAGTTCAGACCACAGATGGTGCATGAAAGAACCAAAGGAGAAGGTGTGTCCATCTTCATTAAGGAAAAGTACACCTTGAGACTGGTCAAACAGTATGAATCTCTTGAGCTACTCCATGTCCAATTAACTATAGGCAAAGCCCCCTATCACATCATAGCTATAGGTCCCTCACCATGAAACAGTAAAAGCATGCCGCATACCTGGACTTACTGGCGTCACTTTCCATACTACCCAACAGCTTACTCATGGGTGATTTTAATTATCCTACTATTGACTGGGAAACATACATGACTACAAACATGCTGGCTCAGAGGTTCTTGGACTTTGCTAATAATAATGCTCTAAAATAGCTAGTCAGCACACCCAAAAGAGGCTCAAATGTCCTGGATATAGTACTCACTAATATAGGAGCACATTGCACTCCCCCATGTGATATCTTCTCTGGTAAGACCAGACTATAAAACAGTCTCATTCAATGTAATTATAAGACCAAATACCCCATCAAGCTCAAAAACACTTAAGAATTTTTCAAAGACAAATGACCTCCTATTAACTGATGGTATAAGAAGTTTCTAAGCCCCCTCCAATGCAGATAACATGGAATCCTATGCAGAGGTGTACACCAATTCCCTGCATGACCATTTAAGCAGTTGTATACACTTGGATGTACCTGACCAGATTAAAACCAGGTCTTGCCAGGAAAACAAGCCACTCTGGTGGACCCCTAGTATAAACAGGTTATACAACAAGAGAAGGAAACTAATGTCCAAGAATAACAGGGAACTGGGTCAGCAGAGGAAAAAATCCCTTTCTAGCTTAAAAAAACAAATTATTGATCTTGTCAAGTCCTCCAAAACTAATTATGAAGCAAAAATAGCCTCCCTAGCTAAGAATAATCACAAAATATTCTTTAACTATGCCCAAAATCTAAAATGGAATACCCAACTATGAGCTGAACTGGTTGTGGATGGCACCATCCATACTCAATCGGAGATAATACCCAACCTGCTAGCTGACAGATTTGAAGCAAACTTCACCCCTCTGTCCCCTCCATTCATCCCCCAAAATATACCTGCCACCATTTCTCAGCCTACTATCTCAAGAGAGTAGGCAATCTCGGTACTCTCCAAGGCTAAAAACATGGCATCAGTGGGACTAGACAACATCCCAGGTTGCCTTTTAAACAACTTAAAACATGACCTAGTAGTCCCACTTGGACCTGTGCTTAACCACAGCCTGTGAACTGGCTATGTTCCAGCAGAATGGACAACAGCAGCAGCAGCAATCATGTTGCACAAAGGGGGACCATCAACCAACACTGAGAATTATAGGCCCATAAGCTTGACTAACCTCATCTGTAAGTTCATGGATAGAATCATTATGGACCTTATTTACAAGGACATAGGTAATCTCCATACTATGGACCCAGCCCAGATCAGATTCGTTAGAGGTAGATCATGCATGTTAAACATAACTGACTTGTTTGAGAAAGTCACCAAGGCCCTGGATGAGGGAAAGACAGTGCATACCACCTATGACCTAGTCAATGCATGACACAATGTTAATATACTGCAGACAGGGTTAATGCAGACAAATGATTGGTGCCAAAGCCATGGATTAAAGCCAAATGCAAAGAAAAAAATGCATTATGATTACACCCTTTGGGAAATCTGAAATCCCTGCTAATTACATTATGGATAGCACCCCCCCTAAGTGTAGGCCCAGTGGTACATGATCTGGGTAGTCAGGTTAATAACAACCTGAACTTTGACCACCATGTATCCACAGTAGTAAAGAAATCCTTCTATGTGGCCCATATTATAAGTAAAGGTATCACCTCTAGATCTAAGGATGTTATAATTCCATTATACTCAGCCCTCATCAGACCAATAATTGAGTACAATGCTCCCTTTTGCAGGTACCTCACCAGACACGTGCAACAACTGGAGAGAGACCATAGAGGTTTCTCACCAAGAAATTACAAGATACACAAAATAAGTCTTACATGGAAAGATTGAAAGCCCTGTCGCTGTATTCTGTCTCCTACAGGTTGCTAAGGGGTGATCTGTGCCTGGCTTACAGGGCAGTCTCTGACCCGGCCTTGATAGAAATGCTACACATTCATAAATCAAACAGCATGAGGGTTACTCACTCCAGGGTTCTTAATCTAGCCTCTGACATGAGCAGATCATGCTAGAGAGATAGATATAGCTCCCAGAGACTGTCACTTCTCTGGAATACAGAGCTCCTCTCTGACCTTCTTCAAACATAATCTAGATCAATGGATGGGTGAGAGAAAATTCACTCCTGTGGTGGTGCCCATAGCCCTCCTTGACAGAGGAAGTCATTATTAACTACCATAGACCCTTACCTCTGTGAACTTCATTCACCTTACCACCAACAATTGAGTCAACTCAGGATAAATATGGCTGGGCTTGTAAGGACTCTAGGGCCATTAGCCTAGTAACCTTGCATAATCCTATGAAGTAGCCTTGCAGTAGAGGCTGGCACAGTGGTAGCTTCTGCTGGAGGTGACACTTTTGTCACTCATCGGAAGTTTGCAGATGCTGTGGGGAATATCATTGACAGGAGATTTGGTACCCCCATCAGCCAAGTGAAGACCATGCTCTGGCAAATTGCTGAGTCACTTCCCTGCCCAGCACTGGCTCCACTTTTTAAACCAGGACCCAATGGTGACAGTACACAGGGTGACAAGTACTCTCCCACTGTGTCTCAGTTAACAGAGACTGCTTCACCAAATAGCCAGTCCTAACCCCCAACCTGGTGTTCCCCTCCATTTTGTGTCCACTCCAGTCCCTGTTGGTTTAAAAATCCTTCCTTCACCATTGCCTTCCCTCTGTTTGTCTGATGTATCCTTCAGCATTGTGTTCCCCTCCCTCTGTGTGTTATCCCACAACCTCTTAGTCTTTTGTCTTTCCAGATACCTAACCTACTCCTCTTACCTTTCTCTTGCTTCCCCTTACTTCTTTTGCAGATTTTACCTTCTTTTAGAAAATGGGTATCTGTTCCACAAAAAAAAAAAAATCCTCTGACCCATCCTGCCCATTCCTTATTTGCTCACCTTCTATTCTACCCTTTGCTCACTTCCTCTTTTCATCACTGTCTTGTACTCCCATTTCTAAAAATGTCTTTTTTGTGACCATATGGAGTGTAATGGTTCACAGAGGGTACCCACAAAGCCCATACATAACAATGAGAAATGGCACTTCTCATCATACAGCAAAAATAAAGTCCAATCTATTTTTTGCACTACAGATATTGTCATTGCACAAATGAGCTGAGTGTCTTTGCAAGGCAATTGTCAAATGTAAAATAGAGTGAAGATGTTGCCTTTATTTTACTGCTGTCATAGTTCAGCTTGTTAATGACTTGCTTTAGAGACTTTCAGTGTATTCAATAGGGTGCTCCATTCCCCTCATGGTTATATGTATTTTCTCTATTTTACTTTTCTGCTTTTATTCTATGTATGTGTAACATGTTCCTAATATGTGTCCCTGACCCACTTCAGCATGACTTCTACAATAGCTCAACTTATTAATGTTGTTTTTAAGAAACTCTCACTGAAGTGAATGCTGGGCTATGTTCCCTTGCAGCCTGCATTTTGATTTTTGCTTCTAGTTTGTTCTTGAGTTATATTTCCTTGAAATGTATTTCCCTGAGCCATTCTGTATAAGTTCTGCAATGGGTGAACTTCTTAATGCTGTGCTTGAAAGACTGTCATGGAATACAGTTCTGGGTTCCATTACTTTAAAGGCCTGTCTTTTCATTTCTTCCAGTTTCTTCTTGTTTAGATTTCCCCTGATTTGTGTTTCCCCGAATTCTCCAATAAGGCTACTCTAATAGCTCAACTTGTTAATGCTGTTTTTAATAAACTCTCACTGAACTGAGTGCTGGGCTCAGTTCCCTTGCAGCCCACATTTCGATGTTTGCTTCTAATTTGTTCTTGAGTAACATCTCCTTGATATAAGTTTCCTTGCACCCTTCAGTGTAAGTTCTGCAGTGGGCAAGCTTGTTAATACTGTGCTTGAAAGACTAACATGGAAGGGAGTTCTGGGTTCAATTTTCTGAAGGGCTGTGTTTTGATTACTTCTTCTATTCTGGTCTTGTTTAACATTCCCCTGATTTGTGTTCCCCTGACCTCTTCAGTACAACTGCTGCAGTAGCTCAACTTGTTAATGCTGTTTGAGAAACTGTCACTGAAGACAGTCTTGGGTTCAATTAGCTTAAGGCCTGTCTCTTGACTTCTGCTTCCAGTCTGTTCTTGTGTAACATTCCTCCAGTATGGGTTTCCATGAACCCCTTAATGTGACTCTGCAATAACTCATCTTGTTAATAATGTGCTTATAGGAATATTACTGAAGATAGAAATGGGTTCAAATTCTCTCAAGGTTGACAGTTGGTATTCCATTGCATTTTCATTATACTACAGGTACATTGATAAAATAAAAATGTAATGATGTCAAACGTGGTGTATGTTGGTACATCATGTTACTTTACTGTATACCCCATCCTGTCTGAGTTTTACATTGGCTGTGTTCAAGTATTTCAGATGGATATCTGTGAGTATGTGTCATACACCTTTCTCGGTTGTATTCTGCATCCCTCCTTTATTCACCAGCTTCCTTTGAGCCTTCTGTCAGTTTCTGTTTTTGAAACTCTACTAACACTTTTACACTCAGCCCTTAGCATCATAACCTTAGTTTGAGTCATAATATATTTTTTGCATGTCTTTTGCCTTGAGCCACAACAAGAATTCAGCACCTTAGTATTATGGTCTGTGCTCATGGTTTTGAGATGACTACAAGCACATGTATACATACATACAAATGTTTCAAGCATGGGCATTAAAGCCCTTCTAGCTTGCCAATATGCCAAAACACTTGTTCCCATAATAAATGTCCAGGCTGTTCTTAAAAATATCTAAACTAGTACTTGCTTTAATGTAATTTAGTAGTCTGTTCCAAGCATCAGCTACTCTGTCAGAGAACCAATTAGTACACTTCTCATTCCTATAAAATCTTCTACATAGGTTATCTGACGATTCTCTAGTACTTTTTGATAACCCCAAACATTCCCAGAAGTAGTTGTCCCTAAATGCCCTATATACCTGAATAAGATCATCTCTTAAATATTTGTAAGAGACACTGTACAAGTTCAGATATTTTAGTCTTTCATAATAACTTAGATTTTCACATCCATGGATGCCCTTAATATATTTTTGCTGTACTCTTTCCAGTGTATTCATGCTTGTTTTCTTATAGGGTCTCCATATTGTTATTCCACACTCAAGTTTGGGTCTAATGTAACTAATAAACAATGACTTCATTATGTTTGATTTCCTATACTTTATAAATCTTTTTATGCAACCTATAGTTCTATAACTATCATTAGCCAATTGGTTGATATGATTAGAAAAACGCATAGCTGAATCTACCCATATACCCAGTTACTTAAATGAGTCTACATTTTCAATCACTGTGTGCTGTATTAAATATTCACCTTTCAATTTATGTCTCCCAAATCTCATATATTTAGTTTTTGATGTATTTGTCAACATATTATTCTCCTGTGCCCAAATGTTCAATTTAGTCAAATTATTTTGCAGACATGCCTTATCTGCAACACTTGTAATCAGATTACCCAATTTCAGGTCATCAGCATATAGACTGTAGAATACCTCAGATGAAAAAGTAAGGTCTGAAAGATGCAGTCTAAACCAGTAAGGGCCTAGTACAGAGCCCTGTGGGACACCTTGACTGTAACCAAGGATTTCACCTGTCCAGCTGGTGTGTGATACTTGCCATGTCCTATTTGTAGGCCATGCAGCTATCCATCTTATTAACAATACATCAATACCTAGTTGTACTAATTTATTGATCAGTGTTTTGTGCATGACACTGTCAAATGCGGAAGTTAAATCTATATAAATCACATCACAGCACAATTTTTCATTCATAGCTGTTATTACATTGTTATAGACAATCATGGTACAGGTGGTAATTGATCTATTTTCAACATATGCATGCTGATATATGGTTCAAGTCCCAACCTATCCAGTTCTGACAATACCTTATCCAGTATTACCTTCTCCATTATTTTTCCACAACATGAAAGGTTTGTCCTACTCCTCTTTCCCTTAAAGACAGGTTTAATAAGTGCATATCTCCAATCTCGAGGACTCTTCCCCATATTGATATGACCTAGTGAATAATAGATGTAATGGCAGTGTAAGTTCTTGCTTAAGTGTTCTCCGGTCATTGTTACTTATTCCGTCTCCTCCCTGTGCTTTGTTTGGATCCAGTTTGCACAGTTCTTTTTCAATATAATCAAATTTGATTCCAGTATCTGGGGTTACCTGGATGTCATTAGGACAACTTACCACCCCTTTTGTGGAGCCAAACTGTTTTGCATAAGATTTTTGTAAATATATCTTTAATCTGTTGTGTCTGAGAATAAATTTTAGAATCTGCACACAGTTTATCAATTTGTGTATCTTTACTCCTTCCACATCTTATGCATCTATAAAAAGGTTTCCTATTATGCTCAATATCTTTATATAAAATGTCTTCAAATTTTTCTTGATCTTGTCTAACACTATGCTTAATCTGTTTGTCCAGCTCATTTATTTCAGTTTTCAAAGTTGTAGTTCGACCTCTCTTCCATTTCTTATATATTTTTTGTCTCTCACCTTAATCAGGTATCTTGTTTTTTATGGAAATATGCCCCCCTGATGTTACATGCCTAGATCCTGATGTTAAACATTGTTTTTTGACTTTTTGCTCTCAAACAATTTCTCTTCCAAAACTTTTCACATTCCATCTGCAGTTTTTTTCCACTGAACACCTCACTCCAGTTAGTTTTATATAGTAACTGTTTTGCTTCCCTATAATCTGTAATTATCCTTCTGTGCATTGGCTTAGATTTCAGTTTGGCAGAATTATCTAGCAACAAATTAACCTTTATGACCCCATGATCACTGCACATCAATGGTGGTAAAACTTGACTTGAAGTTACAGTAATTTCTTTGGGAACAGACAATATCTATTATGTTCTGTCCCCTGGTAGTTTTTCTTTTTTACAATCTGAAGCATTTGTTGTTTCTGAATGTACTCTGTGAATAATTTCTTTACTAATGTTGAATCAATATTATTCCAGTCTGTTTCTGGTAAATTTAAGTCCCCAGATAATATTATTCTTCCCTCCTGTGTTTCATGTAAGAAATGTATGAATTCCTCTAGGTCATCTGCACTTGACTTTGGTGGTCTGTACACTCCAATTGTTATATATGTATGGCCAGCTGTTCGTACTTTAGTCTGGATGCAAGTTGTTCTAACATGATCTTACCATGGGTCCCTACAGTGGCTGTGACAAGGAACTGCCTATCATGCACACTGGCTTGGCCACATGCATTTGTATTAAGCCCTGATGTATACACTCATGTATAGTGTACTGTTGATTGGCTGTGATCACTGATGTGGCATTTTTGAATCCCTGGGATATTGTTTATAAAGTCAGTGCCTTCCTTTGACATTCAAAGGTAAAATAAGTTTTGACATATAGGGAAAAAATATTTAATAATGGCTATCATAAAGAAAATGGACTAACTATGATTAACAACTTCTGACTGAAAAGGAAAAGGCAAAAAAAATAATATAACAAATTGCCTTTAATAAGAAAGAGAGAAGGGGAATCAATATACAAAAAAGAAGAGATAGAATAATGTATGAAAACATAAATTAAGAAAATATACAGTTCAGTGTAGGTCTCGCTGTAGCCACATAGTTGAAATAGAAAGCATTTCTGAAACAGATAATTCATTTTGTAATTCCTAAATAGATTCAAAAATAGTGGTGTGCCATTTTTCATAATTTTTGACTGTAAGTATGTACATATCTTTATTTCAGAAGCATTGGCTCCATTTATTAGTATCTAGGTTCCCTGATAGGCTAATGCCCTCTGTGTAAGGGAATGAGCTTAATCAATACAATAACATCTTCTCAATGATTTTTCAGTTTGTCACAGAATTCTGCAGTATAAATTCCAGTCTGCTAGTTTGAACTCGCATGTCAGGTATACTGATTATCCTTATTTCTTTCTGTGTCTCCTGATTTCAAAGGCACAGAGTTTTAACTCTAGTGTGGTTCAGTACATTTCAACTCAATTATCTGTTTATACATTTTTGTAAACTGCCATGTGTCCTTATGCACCAGTGCAAAAGGTGATGGTTGTAACTCTCACTACCCTCTTGCTGTGTGGTGTATGTGGAAAAGTCTAATACACATGGTAACTTTACCAAGCACTGTCCAGCAAATATATTACATAGCACTGTATGTATCATTTTGTTCTGTCAGAAACAATCTACATCTGATATATAAGGCATCCTGAGATCCAGCTCTGATGGATCTCTTGCATATCCAGCACCATAAACATTAGATCCAAGGACATGAACTTTGCCTGTGACATAAATAGAACATGTTTGAGAGACTGATATGTTTCTCAAAGGATCCTCTTGTTACTGAATAGGCTCTCCATCTACAAGAAGCAGAGTTCATCCCTGACCCTATTCAAGCAAAACCTTGATCATGTGTTGAAGCTCATAAATTCACCCACAGTCTGGCCGCCATGTCTTTAATGGACAGAAGTTGGCAATAAGAAAATTAATCCCCAGTTAATACCCCCCCATAACCCTTAGCTACCTTCTTACTTACACACCTCACCATATAGGTGTCCAAGGAACTCGGGGACAAAACTGGATTAGGTTGCTAAACTGGGCTTGTAAAGACCCTTGTGGTCATTAGCTTGGTATAAACCTATGAACTTATGAACCAGAAACTCCACATTGCCCCTCAGGACTTAGAGAGGTCAAATGGACATTGCTAGTTTGCCTGTACTCCCATATACTGTGAAAAACACCCTATGAGGGGTGTGGCTGCTGGTTGTCCTCTGTCATCAGTGTCTGCCCTGGATATCATGATGTTCACACTGGGTCTTGCTGCACTGATGGGGGGTACCAGGGATGCTGGCTAGCCTGCTTGATGTTATAATATTGTATTATGTAGTATGCAATGTACTACAATTATCTGACAGGTTATGGAAGGGTCATATTACACTGCCTCCCAGATGTGTTTAAGCAGCAGTGCTGAAACGTCAGCAAGCCAAACAAATGTTTTTCCACATTTCTGATTTGAGTATGAGCACTGATGTTTAGTCATTCCTCATAGATTCCATAATGGCATCATCAGTAAGGGCTTGAGGGGGTAACATGCATAATGTACAATACATTAGGGATAGTTAGTGTAGTGTACATGTTATGTATATACCTGTGGATATGTCAGCAGTTCACTCTTCTGCTCTTACCTACTAGAAGGCCCTATGGGATGTTTCCATGTTGGATGTGGTGCTACTGATGACTTGTATTTCATACGTGGGTGTGACACCCCTGCACTGGCCCAGTAATCAAGGATCCTCAATCCTCACCACTAACACCAGTGAGGGACATGCACATTGGGACGATGACAAGTACACAGACTGTAAAGCACAGTTTACCTTAAGAGCACACAGAGATCACAGTCAGTCTGGGACTGGTTTCTCCCTCTCTCTCCAGATCCTCAATAAGACTCCCCACTGGCACAGCTATAGGGTTCATAGGTTCATACTAGGCTATTTGCCCTAGGGCATTTATAAGCCTAGCCAGAGTATGTTTGGCCCATTTTAAATGAATTTTGCTATGCCCTTTTTCGAAGTTAGTATACTGTGCCTCTGTCTAACAGTGACACAGAAGTGATACCCGGGATAAACCTACTATCTCCCATCCACACATCAAGATTCCTCTTGAAGAGAGTCAATGAGGGACTCTGCCTAACCTGGACTGGGATTTTATTCCAGAGTGAAGGGAGCCTCTGGGTTATGAATCTGTCCCTCCAGCACGTCCTATTTATTTCAGTGCTGAGGTTCAAGTCTCTCGAGCGCATAGCTCGATGGGATTTGGATTTTCTGAGGTGCAGCATGTCCATTAATTCCGGGTTGGACATGGCTTTATACATCAGGCACAGATCGCCTCTGAGCAGGCGGTATGCCACTGAGTAGAGCTGGAGTTTATTTACCCAGGCAGCATATGGCATCTGTTTGAGCCCTTTGATCCTCTTGGTGAGGTACTTTTGGGGTCTTTCCAGTTGCTGCAGGTGTCTGGTAAGGTACATCCCAAAAGGGGCATTGTACTCAATTATGGGCCTGATGAGGGATAAGTAAAGAGGCACGGTGACCTCCCCTGATCTAGATGTGAATCCCTTCATGATTAGGTGGGCTATATAAAATGTTTTTCTAACCACTTTGGCCACATGGTTGTCAAATGAGAGATTGCTATCAACTTGGGTCCCCAGGTCCCTAATTACTTCTTCCGTACTTAATGGATTACCACCTCAGCCAAGTGGTCAAGCCAAAACCTACAGCACCCTCTCTGTCCAACCAGTGCTTTGTGTCCCTGTCCAAGTAGCTGACACACCCACACACATTTTGAGATGTGATTTATATACAAACACACAGACACTCCTGGGGAAGACTAGCACAGATTGACTAGCTATGCCCCCTTGTGCCCAGCTGCCACCAACTACTACAAATCAGCTAGCATAAGGCCCTTCCCAAAGGGTGACCAATTCTACTGTGTAATGTTACTATTATGCAAATAGTAAGTGTGACCAGAACTTTTAAGGCTATTCAGGAGTGGGCTGTACAGTATCACCAAATACATGTGCAAGTACCCTAAGAGCTTAAATATCTCTATGCAAACCAGCCACAATTAAAAGGTTTAAATATATTTAATAATAAATAATTAAAAACACAAGGCAATACTCAATAACACAACACAGTGACAGAGGTCAGAATCACAGGAAATATTTTAATACAACATTGCAGGACAGTCTCACATAAATACAGAAAACATCTAAACACATCTTATTAAGTTCCTATCTATCACTAAGAGAGATACTATGATCTAAGTTTTACTTACAGAGCAAGCAAATACAGATGAGAAGTGCTGAATGGATGTGAACAGGTCCAAGACAAGATATAAAATGCACTGACTTTCTCTCTGAGATAGTTCTTAAGTTACTAACAAACATTTCTGCTGGGTCATCTCAGATTACATCATCCTTGTCAACTCTGCTTTTAGTTTCTAGGTCAACAGAAACCTAAAAGTTAGCACCTCAGTTTAAAGAATACTTATCTCTTAGAAGCTGACACTTACCTCTTAGAAACTTGCCTGGAACTGGAAATTGTAAAACTTTTACCTTGGAAACCTGTAATTATTTCTGTTTTAGACAATAGAAAGAATTTCTAGCTGGATACATTCTGTCTCTTTCCTGTGGAAAACACAGTTCTAAAACTCTTTATTTATTTTCTTAGAGTCTGCAAGTTAACTCTGTGTATTCCAGTCTTTACCATCAACACATACATTTGTATAGGCATGTAGTTTATACACGTTTCTCCTCTTTTCCAGCACAGTGCATTGTAGTTACATTCTTGAAGCTCAGTACAGAACATAAAGTTTCCTTATGTTTGTAAGGCAAGCATACAAATCATATTACTATTCACAAATGACATAGAATTATTTTCAAAATTCTAGCTGGATGGGCTGTCAGCCTTCACAGTGGGAATCATGGACACTGCCAGCATGCTATGTGGACTCATGTGTTATTGACTGCTGTGTGTTATACACAAAAAACACAGTCTGAACAAAGCAGGGCTTCAATAAAGGCTGTCCCTCCTTGGTAAAAGGCAAAAATAATGTGTCGAGTAGACCACAATGGCAATAAGTAATAATTTAATATTTAATCCAAAATGAAGCAAACAGTAGCTTAAAAACAGAATGGATTAAAATAAAAAAAACTGAAAGCTTCAAAGCCAAAAAGGACAAACAAATAGGGTTAGACTGAAGGTTAATATAATAACAATACTAATCTTATTTGCCTTATTTTTATTTGTTGGTTTGATTTGGGATTTTACGTATGGATGGTCTTCTCAAACAGTTTTTATGTGTTAAGCCTGTTTTTATGTTGTTTTCACATCTGTTTTTTATGCTTGGTGTACACATGCTTTTATATATATTTACATATTAACTTGACATGAGGAGCTTTGTGGAATATTTTTATTGAAATGTTTTTTGCTGAAAAGTTTTTTATTGCCTTTGTTACTGTTTTTGTGATGTATTTCCTGATTCAATTAAGACAGAACCAGTCAGATGGAATGGTATCATTTAATAACTTCTTGTTGCTAGTTAGCCTTGATTTTGATGAAGTCTTCTGGGAGGAGATGAAAGCACTTAATCCATTTTCTTTTTAAGCTACTATTTGTTTCATTTTGGATTAAATATTAAATTATTTATTGGTGCCACTGTGGTCTACCCGTGACATTATTTTTGCCTTTTTCCAAGGAGGGACAGCCTTTATTGAAGCCCTGCCTTGCTCAGATTGTGTTCTTTTGTGTGGATTTCCAGCATCTACATTTTTACCAGTTGTGTGTCATACACAAAATGCCAGTTGATGAAATGGTAGCCCATCATGGGTGCTGGGTGGGGTATTTATTGTCACATGGGTACAATCTATGACCCCTAGCACTTTGTGAAGCAAAAGATATTGTAGAGTCCATGTATGGTGGTGGGTCTCTCCCATGGTGTGTTGGAATGTAGATGTGTTTCTCCACACATGGAGTCAGTGTATCAAGGAATATCTCAAGTATTCTGTAGGCTGATATGTACAATAAACTCAAAGTATCCCCAGTTTGTCTCTGAAAGGTCATTGTCGCAAGCATGCTAAGAGATGAGCAAACACTGTATCAATAAGTATTGGAAGTCAGTGCATTCCTGCAGTTCCATTTTGTGGACCATACCTTTAAAGTGCTATACCCAAAAAATGTTTCTGTCCATACTCAGACAGTCCAGGACCTGTTCATCTGTAAGATGGTGGTATGTAATCTTCTGCTGGAATCATTTTCTACTACACCAGTAGCCATGTTGTGCCTCTGGGAAAAAGCCAGCTGAGGTTATCAAATACTGGCTAACAAAAAATCACTGCTGCTACTTGCAACACCACAAGTTTTTGTTGTGTTTTTTGCCTGTGTATTCATATACAACTACCTATACAATTTCACATCTAACAACTATGAATCACACCCAGCTTTCTATTCTCCTCATATGCATGTCATTCTGTACTCATTAGACTGCACTTCTTCATTTACATGCCATTCTGTGGTAATTTATATGCCCATTTTTCTGTGCTTCCATAGCCATTGCCCTAATGCCCATATGTTATATGAACTGCAACTTAGCAGTACTTTCATGTTTTTGGGACAGAAATGTGCAGGAAACTTTACTATTTGTCTATGAATGCCCACCAAAAGTCTGAATTGTCAAGTTAGCTACTGCTTAACAAGCATTGTGTTATTGTGTTGGAATTTTTTCAAATATTCATTGCTCTTCAGCTTAAAATACTGGATAAAATTATTTTCAAATTATGTATATATTCATAATTTGATTGCTATATCACTGTCAAATAAATGCAAATTACTTTTGTCTCAAATGTGTATTTTATTTTGCTATTGCCTTCCATTTGAACTTTCCTCCCCAATCATCTCTATAAACAGGCTTTGTACAACAAGACTAACATGGTAAACAAGGCATACATACATACATACATACATACATACATACATATATGCATACAGTTATATACTTGCATGCATACATACATACATACATAAATACAAATATTTCAGGAATCGACAATATTGCCCTTCTATCCTGTCAATTTACCATAACAGTCATTCCCATAATAAGTGCCCAAGTTGTTTTTAAAAATATGTAAACTAGTGCTTGATTTAATAGAATTTGGATGACTATTCCATGCATCAGCTGTCAGATAACCAATTAGCACATCTATCATTCCCATATAAACTCCTACACAGGTTATCTGATGATTCTCTACTACTCTTTGATAATCCAAAACATTCCCAAAGGTAGATTTTTCTAAATGCCATAGATACCTGAATGAGGTCTCCTTTTAAATATCTATATGAGGCACTGGATAGGTGCAAATATTTTAATGTTATATAATAACTTTAATTTTCACATCCATGAATGTCCTTGGTATATTTCTGCTGTATTTATTCCAATTTACTCATGCTTGTTTTCTTATAAGGCATCCATATTATTATTGCATACTATAGTCTGGGACTAATGTAATTTACAAATGATGACTTCACCATTTCTGATTTTCCTAGATTGTATAAATCTTTTTGTATAGCCTTATATACTTTTATAATTATCATTAACCAATTGGTTGATATGGTTAGCAAAACTCAGAATTGGATCTACCCATATACCCATGTTCTTAAATGAATCTACACTTTCAATCACTGTGTGCTGTATTAAATATTCACCCTTCAATCACTGGCTCCCAGATCTTATCCAATTCAAAAATAATATCCAAAGCATATTATTCTCATGTACCCAAATAGTCAATTTAGTCAACTTCTTTTGCAAACATGCCATATGACAGATGTAATCAATTTACTTATGTTGTTATGGTTTCATTTTTGCAATAATGACCATTTTAAACATTTCTGTTACTGCCAGTGAAGTTAAGTCCTTTCATTCTTTCCAGTACCAAGAAAAGAAGACATTTGGGTGTTGGAGTAAAAGTTCTGGATAGTGGAAAGAGTAAAAGTGCTCACTTACAGTTTGATTCTGCATGGTTTTATATTAAAGTCTCTTATTGGAGGTCGGGTTTGAGAAAATATTATATTTTACAATTAACTGCATAGGCACTGTTACAGCTAATTTAGAATTGTTATGATGTTTTGAATTCTAATTTTCATTTTCAGCTGGCTTTACTTGATCTATTCTTGCACGTATACATATAATTATTCCCATTACTGTATTTTGTTTGCTTTTCCTCTCTGTCTGTCTCTTGTATCCACTTTTTCAGTTGTCACAATTGCTTTGAATTTTTTAAAAGTATTATTTCTTTGAATACTCTTGTTCTTTACTATCTTTAAACAATATATTTTTGCAAAATCCATGTGTTTCACAGATTAAATGTATTAGTTCTCAACAGATAGGTTCATAACTTGTGTATCACTTAGAAAAGCCTGTGAATCTATCAGTCTCTTAAAGAGTTTTAAGTTCTTACTTTCTCTTATATGAAGTGGCAATTTATTCCATAATATCACCAATCTTTGAGTTTAAGTAAGATAGGCATAACTGTGTCTCATAGTACCTACATCAAACTTCATATCCTGATATCTCTTTGTTAAAATACAGTTGTAAATGTTTATATCCAACTTAGTTTGTACATTGGAGTTATGAAAAACTTTCTAGGCAAATATTAATTTAGTATGGATGTAATGAAAATGAATAGTAAATAAATTGAGATATTTGCATCTATTATTGTAACTGTAATCTTTTTGAAGTAAAAGCCTCTTGGTGACTTTTCTTTGTATTCTCTCAGGATAATTTAACTGACCTATATTGTATATTGAAAACATGTTTTTATACTCTATTATTGGCCTAATATATGTTTTATATAGTAATGTAAGACACATTATTTATTTGCTAAGACTTTAAAACTTATATGCTATCTGATACATAGCTTTATTATGTATCAGCTAGACATGTGCCAAAGGAAAGTTTAGCAGTCAGTTATTCCCAGGCCTTTATATTGGCTTACTTCCTTTAGTGCATGATCTAGCAGGTACACAAGTAAATGACCAGCAGCCTTTCCAAAATACATCATGTTATCTTTGTGAAGAAATTGAAAACACTGTCATCTGTTTTAGAATGTCTGGCAGGAGACTTGTGCATATTCTCAGATTAACTTGTATTGTATGCTGAATGTATTGTGAAAATGTAAATACCTTTTAAAATGTTGAGTATTTGTCTTTTTAAACAGAATGTTTAAAGACTTTGTCACTGCTTTGATACATTTCTTACTGTGCATGTTTGAGAGAGACATTCTAAAGTACAAACTGCGGAGAATTAGCTGAACAGTGAGTGATGTAACTGAAATGTTCCTGGTTGCTAGAGATTAGTTAAACAGCTGACTGTAATATTTTGAAATTAGACAGTTGAGACTGCAGTTTGTCAAGTACAGAGCAGTTTATCAAGTACTGAGCAGTCAGTGGACACTAAGATAAAAGAACTCACCAAGAAAAACTGTAAGATTACCTTGGCCTTGTTATTATATCTTAGAGAAGATTAGGAAAGTTTAGTTATTAAGACAGAGTTTTTCCTGAATAATGCTGAATAATGGAATCCTATCCTGCAGTTTGATTTTACATTTTTGGTGACTGAATTTTAGTGTTTATTGAAAGCTATTGATTTACAATCTTGCAATCATTTTTGTTTTACTTATTATTAAATGTTTTTCATTACTTTGCATTGTGGCCGGAAACCAGTGCTTTTCTTTAGAAATTATAGAGAGTACTTCTCCCTGTTTAATACTCCTCAGGTCACCTCAAAGACCTGGATGTTCTGGTCATAGCTATCATTTATTTTGACAATTAATTTTTATACTTGGACACCACTGTAGAAGAACATGAAGTCCCTCTGATTGGTGGCAGCATTACTGTATTATTTTGGGAAAGAGACACAGCTGAAAATCTAGAAAATAGAGCATGTTCATGTTGTGCTCTTAGGGGAATATGTAAAATATTACTTCTGTTTAAGTGACACAGTAGTGAGGATAGAAGCTCCTAGTTAATGACCCAGGATAGTTGGCGGCGTCATTTAATTTTTGGCAGTCTGGTGAGGTATTGGTCAGATGTCACATTAATTGGTGCCAGCGGTGTGGGATTTTTAATTGGATTCCAGTAGCCTGTGGCTAGTTGTCATTAAGGTGTACACTCTTGACAGCCACAAGGTAAACATTCGGTATTTCAATCCACCACAGTTTTATTTATTTTCTTTAGTTAGATAGTCAGGGATAGCATGCAAGGATATTAGCAGAAGATTTTAGCAAACTGACAAAGATCCAGTTGGCTAAGGAGTGTGAAGCCAGAGGATTGGTGCATGCCAACCAGACCAAGAAAGCAAAGACTTCAGCCTTGGTTGCCACCATAGCTCAGACTAACCATTTGGAGGATATCCAGTTTGGTGCTGATGATGTGCAGCCTACTAAGATGGGATAGTCCACAATTTCTTTAGATGACCCGAGAATCCATCTGTTGTTAAGGAAATTGGAACTGGAGGCCAAATGTCTTGAACTGAAATCAGCAGAGAGACTGCTTCTGGAAGCCCAATGTCTAGAGGCTGAGGATAAATAGCATCAATATGATCTGGAGACCTAACGGCTGGAGACTGAAGAGAGACTGAGGTATTTATAAGTTGAGGACAATGAGACACAGTGTCAGCTTGAAATGGAGCTTCAAATTCTTCAAGAGGGTCATGGGGGTAATAGGGAAAGAATAACTGGACCTCAGAAGCTGAAAAGGTCAGTGAACATTTTCCTCATTACAGGGATGGGGATGACTTTGATAGTTTCATTCATATCTTTAAGAGAGTATGTAGACAATATGATGTTGATCATGAGCTCTGAGTTTGGCTCCTGACTCCCTTCTTCCATGGTAAAGCTGTTCAAGCTGTAGAAAAACTTAAATAATGTAGATTGCTTGAATTATGAAAAAGTTATATGTTGCTTGCTTGACTGTTTCAAACTTACACCTGAAGCTTATAGAAAAAAAGTTTTGTGAAAACAGTTGCAAGGAGATGAAAGTGTACATGATTATATTGCTGACTTAAGGACTTACTTTCACAGATGGGTGAGTGGGTATGAGGTCACCACTTTTGAGGGACTTGCAGACCTTTCGGTGAAGGAACAAGCCCTCAGTACTTTGCCTGATGACATGAGAGTCTGGTTAGCAGACTGTGAGTGCAACTCTGCAGAGGAGATGGGTTGAAAAGGGGATCCTTGCTTGGCAAGCAGAGCACCACTACATAGGAGACAGATATCCTGTGATGTATATGGACATAAGGTAACCCATGGGGAGCAGTCTAAACTACTCCAACAGAGTACACCAGTAACGGGGGAAACTACTAATCCAAGTGCACTGTTAGGGATTAGATATTTCAAGTTTAATCAGAGGGGACATATAGCAGTCAAATGTCCATCGAGGCAAGGTGAGAAACAGAAGATGAGGGAGCCAGCAAGTGGGGATAACAAACTGCCAGTTGTAAGTTGTTTAGAGACAACTTGGGTGCCAAATTATCACCAAAACTTATATCCAATCTTAGTAGATTGTAAACGGATAACTGCTAAGAGGGACGCAGTTTCTGATATAACCATTTTGAGACTTGCAGTGTTTAGAGAAGGGCAGTACTTGCTTGGGTTGTTCACTCCAGTCAGATTGTTGGGAGGGACCTCGTTCCAAATACCTTTGGTTAGGGTTCATCTTGACTGGGAGGGTGGAAGAGGAAACAAGCAATAGGTGTGTTTGAAGATATTCCTGCAGATGTCCTGATAGGGAATGACTTTGAAGATACGGTACCTTGTGTACATGCAGTGACACATAGTCAGGCTTGGAGGAAGGCATGTAGGTCCAGTAGTCTGGGAGAGACCCAGAAAGATCACATACCTGAAGCAGGGACAAGCATGGTGTCTATTTCAATGAAGGTGATATCTGGTAGCTGCAAGTCTGAATGTGAGCCACAGCTGCTGGTGGGTACTGATGTTCCACTAGACACAGTGACTGTGAGTACAGAGGTGAGTGGTGGTACCCAGACTGACAGTGAGGCACAGCTGTCAGAAGTGACTAGGCTTCCCACGGAAGGGGAGATGGGAAAGGTCATGAAGGTAGAGTTGAGGCAGGTTCAACTTATGGATTGTACATTACAAAGCTTGAGGGAGATGGCTAAGGAGGCACCTGAGGCTCACGGAAGAGGAGATTCTGTATACTGGAACAAAGATTTGTTGTATAGAGAATGGACTCCTGGAGGTGGGCTAGAAGGGGAAGTGATACAGCAGTTGGTAGTGCCTAGAGCTTACCATCTGCCACTCTTAACCATAGCTCACGACATTCCTTTCGCAGGCCATATGGGCATAAGACATACTAAGAGATGTATTATGCAAAATTTCTATTGGTCTGGGATTGCAAGGGATGTGGTAGGATATTGTAGGACTTGTGAACAGTACCAAAAAGTTGGCAAAGTCAGGGACAAGGCTAAGGCTCTCTTAATGCCTTTGCCTGTTATTGAAGAGCCATTTCAGAGAGTGGCTTTGGATATTGTGAGACCCCCGAGTACCCCAAGTTCTACAGGAAAGAAATATATCTTGGTGGTAGTAGACTATGCTACCAGATATCCCGAGGCAGTGGCTCTGTCATCTATTAAGGCAGAGAAGATGGCAAATGCTTTGATAGAAATCTTCAGCAGAGTAGGTTTTCCATGGGGAATACTGACTGACCGAGGTGCCAACTTCATGTCAAACCTGCTGACTTGTCTGTGGAAGCATTGTGGGGTGAAACATCTAAAGACCACCTCCTACCATCCCCAGACTAATGGTCCTGTGGAGAGGTTAAACTACATTGAAGACTATGCTATGGGCATTTGCAGACCAGTTCAAAAGGGAGTGGGACATCTATTTGCTCCATCTGTTATTTTTGTACAGAGAAGTATCACAGGAATCTACAGGTTTTTCACCCTTTGAGTTGTTATATGGGCATAGGGTGAGGAGGCCTTTAGATTTAATTTAAGACAAGTGGAAAGGTGAAAGTAAATCTCACAAAGAGCCTGTTGTGGCTTATGTTCTCAAGTTTCAGACAAGACTAAAGGAGCTCATGGGTGTAGCTCAAGAGAACTTAACAGTGACATAACAACAAAAGAAGGTGTGGTATGACAGGAATGCTTGGGCTTGACAGTATGCTAAGGGATAGAAGGTGATGGTACTTGTTCCTGTTAGACATAACAAGTTACAAGCAGCTTGGAAGGGACCCATTGAGGTGGTGAGGAAAATCAATGATGTGAACTACATGGCAAGTGTGGTAGGTAGGAGACAAGGGCACAAAATGTACCATGTAGATATGATAAAACCTTATCATGACAGGGAGGCCCTAGTTTTGAGCATTCGCAGTAGATGGCAGCTAGATTCTGAAAGGGATATGATAAACAATCTTTTGGGTGGGGCTAGGATTGACACCTCTGTGGAAGAGATTGCCATATCACTGCAGTTAACTCCTAATCAAGTTTAGTAGACAAAAAATGGTATTGCAGGAATTTGAGGATATGTTCACAGGGAAACCTGGCTGTTCTGACTTGGTGCAGCACCATGTGGACACAGGACTCCAAAAACATATTAAGCAGGCTTCTTATAGAATACATGACAGAGTGAAGCAGACTCTGAAAGAAGAAATAAGGGAAATGCTAGAACTGGGGGTAATGTAAGAGTCTAGCAGTCCTTGGGCTTCCACAGTAGTGCTAGTGCCAAAGAAGGATGGTATGAGGTAGAGTCAAGGCTTGCAGTTATATGATATGACCACAAAACATTGCAGTGGGGTTAATAATGCCAATGTGGATGGATTGTCCAGGAGAGGAGTGGGTTAATATTCTCAGGCAGACCCATTTTTCTCAAGTGTCAGTTTTCAAGGGTCAGTTGAAAACCATGCTTGAGTCATGGGGTGAGAAATGTTAAGACACTGAAAACACTGTTATCTGTGTTAGCATGTCTGGCAGGAGATTTGTGCATATTCTCAGATTAAATTGTATTGCATGTCAGCATGCCTAATTTTGAAAATGTAAATAAGTTTTAAAATGTTGAGTATTTCTCTGTTTAAACAGAATGTTTAAAGAATCTGTCATTGCTTTGATACATTTCTAACTGTGCGTGTTTGAGAGGGACATTCTAAAGTACAAACTGTGGCGAATCAACTGAACAGTGAAACTGTAAGCTTGCCTTGGCCTTGCTATTATATCTTAGAGTAGATCAGGGACAGTGTTCTTTAGTTAGATCAGGAAAGTTTAGTTATTAAGATAGAATATTTCTTGGATAATGGAATCCTATCCTACAGTAGGATTTTACATTTCTGGTTATTGAATTCTAGTGTTTATTGAGAGTTATTGATTTACAACCTTGAAATGATTTTTTTTTACTTATTATTAAATGGATTATATCTTATGTAGAAGGGTCAATCTGAAGGAGATTGGAGACTGTAAAGTGGTGGCAGGGAAAGTGTAGCTAGGCAGCATAGGATGGTGGTTTGTAGGATGACATTGGTGATCAAGAAGAGGAGGATGAGTGTGAGGGCAGCACCAAGTATCAAATGGTGGAAATTGAAAAAGGGTAATTGTGAGGTGATGTTCAGGGAAGAGTTAAGACAGGCACTGGGTGGCAGTGAAGAGTTACCAAATAGCTGGGTAACTACTGCAGAGCTAGTAAGAGAGATGGCTAGAAAGGTGCTTGGTGTGACATCTGGAAAGAGGAAGGAGGACAAGGAGACCTGGTGGTGGAATGAAGAAGTACAGGAGAGTATACAGAGAAAGAGGTTGGTGAAGAAGAAGTGGGATTGTCAAAGAGATTAAGAAAGCAGACAAGAGTATAAGGAGATGAGGTGCATGGCAAAGAGAGAGGTGGCAAAGGCTAAGGATAAGTCGTATAAAGAGTTGTATAAAAGGTTGGACACTAAGGAGGTAGAACAGGACCTGTACCGATTGTCTAGACAGAGGGACCGAGCAAGAAAAGATGTGCAGCAGGTAAGGGTGATAAAGAGTAATGAGGGAAATGTATTCACAAGCAAGGAGAGTGTGTTGAGCAGATGGAAAGAGTACTTTGATTGGTTGATGAATGAAGAGAATGAGAGGGAGAGAAGGTTGGATGATGTGCGGATAGTGAATCATGAAGTGCAGTGGATTAGCAAGGAGGATGTAAGGATAGCTATGAAGAGGATGAAGAATGGAAAGGCTGTTGGCCCTGATGACATACCTGTGGAAGCATGGAGGTGTTTAGGTGAAATGGCAGTGGAGTTTTTAACTAGATTTTTTAATGAAATCTTGGAAAGTGAGAGGATGCCTGAGGAATGGAGAAAAAGTGTTTTGGTACCAATTTTTAAGAATAACGGTGATGTGCAGAGCTGTAGTAACTACAGAGGGATTAAACTGATCAGTCACAGCATGAAGTTATGGGAAAGAGTAGTGGAAGCTAGGTTAAGAAGGGAGGTGATGATTAGTGATCAGCAGTATGGTTTCATGCCAGGAAAGAGCACTACAGATGCGATGTTTGCTCTGAGAGTGTTGATGGAGAAGTACAGAGAAGGTCAAAAGGAGTTGCATTGTGTCTTTGTGGATTTAGAGAAAGCATATGACAGGGTGCCTAGAGAGGAGTTGTGGTAATGTATGAGGACGTTGGGAGTGTCAGAGAAGTATGTAAGAGTGGTACAGGATATGTACAAGGGTAGTGTGAGAGTGGTGAGGTCTGCAGTGGGAGTGACAGATACATTTAAGATAGAGGTGGGATTACATCAAGGATCAGCTCTGAGCCCTTTCTTATTTGCAATGGTGATGGACAGGTTGACAGACGAGATCAGACAGGAGTCTCCGTGGACTATGATGTTTGCAGATGACATTGTGATCTGTAGTGTGAGTAGGGAACAGGTGGAGGAGACCCTGGAAAGGTGGAGATATGCTCTAGAGAGAAGAGGAATGAAGGTCAGCAGGATTAAGACAGAATATATGTTTGTGAATGAGAGGGAGGATAGAGGAATGGTGAGGATGCAGGGAGTAGAGGTGGCGAAGGTGAATGAGTTTAAGTACTTGGGATCAACAGTTCAGAGTAAGGGTGAGTGTGGAAGAGAGGTGAAGAAGAGAGTACAGGCAGGATGGAGTGGGTGGAGAAGAGTGTCAGGAGTGATTTGTGACAGACGAGTACCAGTAAGAGTGAAAGGGAAGGTCTACAAGAGGGTAGTGAGACCAGCTATGCTATATGGGTTGGAGACAGTGGCATTGACAAAAAGGCAGGAGTCAGAGTTTGACGTGACAGAGTTGAAGATGTTAAGATTTGCACTAGGGGTGATGAGGATGGACAGGATTAGGAATAAGTATATTAGAGGGTCAGCCCAGGTTGGAAGGTTTGGAGACAAAGCCAGAAAGGCAAGATTATGTTAGTTTGGACATGTGCTGAGGAGGGATGCAGAGTATATTGGGAAAAAGATGCTATGAATGAAGCTGCCAGGTAACAGGAAAAGAGGAAGGCCTAAGATAAGGTTTATGGATGTGGTGAAAGAGGACATGCAGGTGGTTTGTGTGACAGAGCAAGATGCATAGGACAGGAAGAAATGGAAACAGTTGATCTGCTGTGGCGACCCCTAATGGGAGCAGCTGAAAGAAGAAGAAGATTAAATGTTTTTATTGCTATATATTCTGTCTGGAAACCAGTGTTTTTCTTTAGAGATTAAAGAGTGCTCCTACATGTTTGATACTCTCCAGGTCACCTTGAAGGCCTGGCTGTTCTGGTCATAGCTATTATTTATTTTGATAATTAATTTTCATAATTGGGTACCCCTTTTGAAGGGCATAAATATCCTCTGACTGGTGGCAGCATTACTGCATTGTTTTGGGACAGAGACACAGCTAGAAATCTGTGTAAGGCTTTTCCAAGAAGTATTTGGATGTGTGAGATTTAAATTTACTTTGAGTGTGAGTGTATCAAAGTCTTAATCTGGGACACTTTGCTCTGAAGAGTGTAATAAGAAAATACATTTTGGGTGGACAGAGGTATATAGTGCAGTCCCAGAAATTAGAATATGTTTTATTGTGCTCTTAGGAGAAGAATTGTGAAATATTACTTCTGTTTAAGTGACAGTCTCATATTGGAGTCAGTACTGAGGACTGAAGCTCCTTAGTTACTGACTCTAGATAGTAAGGGACGTCATTTAATTGCTGGCAGTCTGGTGAGGTGTTGGCCGGACATCACAATCTTTATCATAACTAAAATGTATACCTATGTTATATGCTCAATCACCAATCTGTCTCAAATAAAATTTTAAGTGTTCGATATCAGATTAATTTTGTGCAGTGAAGCCAATTTTACAATCATCTGCATACTTATTTATCCAACACGTCTTAAGTCTAGGAATGGAGGCAATCACAATATTAAATAAAATCAGTCCAAGAACTGAGCCTTGTGGAATGCCAAGATGGATAGGAAAAGAGTCAAGGCTTATGCCCTGTAAGGCTACTCAGTGGGATCAATATATTAAACATGACATAATCCATTTTACCAGGAATATATTGACCTTAGTTTTGATGAGGCCTTGGTACATTACATGGTGAGGAGTGAGTCAAATGCCTTGACTAAGTCTAAGAACATTACATGAGATACCTAGATCCTGGGCCTTAGTAATCCGAACATTAAATCTTAATAATCTTGTTGACATAGATTTATCCTTTAAAAATGTTGATCTAAATCCAAAAAGTGACACCTTTATTATTGTTCCCTGGTATTTCAGTAATGCATCTTTGAAGCATTTGTCCAAAATGGAAGTGAGGCCTATAGGTCTATAGTTGTTAACATCACTTTTATTACCTTTTGATATATTGGTGTTATAGTAGATTTTTTCCACAAGTTGAGAAGAGTACCTTCTTGTAATAACTTGTTAAATGCTGGGTTGCTATAAATTGATGTGTTGTTAGTAACTGTATGTTGGGGATTGCATCAGGGCCCATAGAAGCTGAATTTTTTATTTTACTAAAAGTTCTTTCTATCATCTCCTGAGATATAGTAGAGCAAGTTGAACTGCCAGGAATTGTAATATTAATTGATAATATGTCAAAACTGGTTCTAATAGTGAATAGTGTTGCACAGTGTTGGTTGAACAAGTGTGCTATCTTCAAAGGATCATGTATTATACTGCTTTCAGATTTTATATGGTTTACTAGCTGAAAAAGAATTGTTGATATTGTTTAATATTCTCATAACATCTTTTCTTATTAGTATCCACAGCTAGTTTGTTTTCAAAATGTATTTTCTCCATTCTAATTTTCTTCTTGCGTTTGCTATAGTTGGGTGTTTCTTCCAGACCTTATATTTCCTTTGCTTTTTCTTATACAGTTTACAAAGACCCAAATTCTACCAGGAATGGATATATATGTATATATTTTATGTGAATTATGCTTATAAGTAACTGTAAATTCAAGGCTATGAAGAAGTAAATTATGCAAAATGTTGCATTCAAAATTTAATTCCTGATTCAATAAACCTGAGTTCCAATAAGTGTATTGATTCTATTGAAGTCCTCTAATTGATCATTTCATAACTGTATTTTTTATAAACTCTTAAACTTTAAGACTTTAGTGAGTTGTGATGTGAAAGTCCAAGGAGTGCCCCGGTTATTAAGTTGCCAATAATCAGATGCAGATCATGAATATTAGTCCCTCTGGTACCCTGAGTGACAAGCAAGGTCAGTCCTCATCAATATGACATTGAGAATTTCTCTTTCATAAGTATTTTTTGTAGAAGGATTTACCAAAGAAATACCGGGGTAAGTGAAGTTGCCCGTGAGTATAAGGCCTTTCACTGGTAAGTTATGATTTAAAAAGGTAAGGTAATCCCAGTGTCCTATAGTGGGACTGCAGTAACAAAGAGCAATTCTAAAGTATTCATTTGATAAAGGATCAAATCTTGAACGATTATGCATTCTATCTCATTAATTGAAATCACATGTGAAGATGGAATATTGTAAGAAATTCATAATGCTACCCTGGAATTCTCTGAGGAATTTAAATGTTTTATCATTTGGAATCTGTAGGGCTGGCATGTTTCAGGATTCCACAATGGCTATTACTATATAATTGTGTACAGTAATTATTCTGACAAATTGATCAGATTTGTAGCCCAGACTTTGTGCATTGCAATTCAAACATTTTATAGTTGTATCAGATCTTCTGTATGCTGGGTTGCTAGAGGATGATGTGTTGGATTGTCTAAAAATATTTTCAGATATTCATTAATTTTCTCTGATTCCAAGCAGTCCCATATTGACTAAGATGAAGTTCATCTTTGGAAAACATGCACTTATTGTACTTACAGACCTCCCTTTTATGGATAAGTTTGATTTTGTACTGTACATAGCTGCCTTACCAACTATTACAAATGTGGACTTTGGTAAATAAGTAATCATTCCAGTATAGAGATAGTATCTGTTACATAGTATAAGGCAAATAGAAACTTCTTCAAGCATTTCAATTATTCCCAGAATGGCATCTTCATAGGGTTAAGTAGTGTTGACCTCAGTGTATTGGTTCCTGCATATATTAAGATCAGATTATAATGCATCTTTTCATGAAGCAGTTTTGGTATTATATCTTTCACATCTGATATTTTTAAACCAGCCACAGCACTCACAATAATATGATTCTTGCTTAGACCACTTATGTTTCTATTTGCAGGCTAAAGCATAGAATCACTCAGGGCAAACACTTCTTTGGCAATAGATAAGTTAGATACAGATAAAGGCATAACATTTATATTTCTAGAGCCTTCCCCCAGTACATGTCGTTTGTATTTTTTGCTTTGTGAAATAAATATTGCATCAGCAGCAGCAATACTAATATTTATTCTTTTTAAAATTATTTATTTTTTTATTTTACATTAGATGACCAGCTGGGCACAAAGACCCCTTTTCAGCAGAGGCCCAGAGGTAAAAGCTCCAGTACATGTAGTACTAATCTTTTAAGTTATATAACCTTTGTGCCTATTATGGCATAAAGGGTGCAAGAAATACAAGTTTGCCACAAGGTAAAAATCAACTGTGGCTAGTGCAGGCAGTACATCGTGATCATGTGATTTGAGAATGTTCACATTGGTCAGCTTGACAAAGGCTTTTTTATCTAAAGTTGTACTATCACTAAGACATCTACCCTGATCAGTTATCTTAATGTTGTCTGAAATGGAAGAGTACAGCACTTTCCTATGGTCAGAACTATACAAAACTATCAATTTTAGTACTATTATTTCTGGATGCAAGTTTTCACATAAAGCTTGTTTACACTCTGAGGTAACCTTTTGTGACAGATCTAACAGCTGAGAACTGCAGGTTTCATGTGTATCTGAATGTGTGCTTAAGAGAGACTCTGAACCCAAACAGTGTATGTTTGGGTATTCATTTTTCCTCATGTTTATCATACGCGATTGGAGTAAAGCTTTATCATAGTGTTTGCATTTTTTCTTTCTTTCTTTTTTTAATGCTATTTTCAAATTCTTTATCTTTTTCCATTTTTTAGAAACTTTTGAGTGGAATATAATGTTTTATGTTACATAGCCCTATGTTAGAGGTACCAGACTTAATTGATTGTGGGGAACTGCATTTGTAAGGAGAATCTCACCACTCCAACTGTCAGGATATCACAAATTAACAAATTCAGTACCATTCCTTACTGATGAAAAGTTATTACAAAAACATGAAAGTTGATCACTTAATTTCTTACCCTCCGAAATAAGAGTTACTTTAATTCAATGCGGTAATTGCATAGAATAATGTCCGGTAATATGTAATTAATATACACCCCACAGCAGCAACATTCAGTGAGGCATTTATTTTTAAGTTGGTCTGCTAAAACATAATAGTTAAGTGAATCCACTATGGTTTATTACATATCACAAGTCAAAGAATGCCAAATCTAAAATGCTCATTGGGGTATATTTTAGTTAGGTCTTAAGTATAAAGACCAACACGGAACTTAATAGTAAAAATATCAAAACCCAAACAAAAACAACAGAAAGGTTTATGCAATATATGGTGTAAACTAGAAACAATAGTTAAATTGTTGAGACTTCCTATTTTAAGGGCAGTACTAAAGTGTATTTTCAAAGTTAGAGTAACAAATCAAATTAGGTGGTCTTATCAATATTATAAGCAGCCTGTCCCTTGCTGATGATACTGCTCTACTGTGTACTTTTGTAAAATGAAGACTCACTATAATTTGACATTTGACGTGCTGCATGCTTACGTACTACCTGTCCACTAAGCTCCCTTCTTCTGTTATCTTACTTGTGAGTAGGATTCTGTGCAATATGTTTTTTTTTTTTTTTTTACATTTAACTCAGTACTCTTTGTGAGCATTTTGAGATTTCCATTGATCTTCTTTATTATAATCCTTGTAAATTCATATTGGATTGTATCAGGCTTTCCTCCTTAGATATCCTGATAAACACCTCTGACATTTTTGTGGTTTAATTTCCTAAGCTTTGTTAAACGAACCTACAATCGTTAGCTATCATTTTAATTTGGGATATAATATATCTATTTTTTCTGTGAAGTTTTGCTTAGTCATTTTTGCATTTATTGATTTCATATGTATAGTTTGTTTCACTTCAGAAAATCATTTAATAGCTTAGCCTTGTTTTACCTTCATTTCTGTTTTCTGAACATAACATTGTACTATAACATTTTTTAATATCATGCAAATTAAGAGTACATTTTAACTCTTCATCTATAGTAAGATTACTGGTAGTGGTATAATTGTGAAATCGATAATTCATTTCCTTTATAATGGGCTTAATGAAAGTTCCTTTACGTCTTTGTCCAGTACAGGGAAGCTATCTGCAGGGACACTCTCTATTAGTTATGTTTTACTGTAATATTTTGTGACTTTTTAATCTTTGTCTTGCATATAGCTGTACATCTGTCATGTATCTCATTTGTCTGATGTGCTCTTATGCTGTGTCTTTGTGTCTACCTAAATTTCTCTGTAAGTTCTAGCTGTAACTCTTTTCAAATATTAATTGGGCTCTTTCAGAAAGGTTACCTTGCAATAAGCATTTCCAATTCAGAGACAGCCTTACCATGGGGCATTCTCACAGAGAGGCATATGATAATTAGCCATGTGCTGTCCCACAGAAATGCCTGCTGTAATTCAGAGAATCATTTAGCTACATAAAGTAACACGGCTGCTCCTGGCCACGTATATTAATGAACACAGCCAGAACATCATATTCACCATTTGTGGTAGAGATAAGTACTTGGGAGCTTAGTGGACAGGTAGTGGTGTGTGTGTGTGTGTGTGTGTGTGTGTGTGTGTGTGTGTGTAGCTTCATATATGAGTGTATGTTAGTGTGTGTCTGACTGGGAGGTCAAAGTAGGGGGGTGAGTGAGGGAGTAGGTTAGGGTGTGTGTGTGTGTGTGTGTGTGTGTGTGTGTGTGTGTGTGTTTGTGTGCTTGTATTTGTGTATGTGAGTTTGTGCATGTGTTTCTTCATGTGTTGGTGCATGGCACTTTTATAGAACAGTACCTGTGTAACACTGATGGCTCTTATAGCAACAGTCCCAGGATGCATAGTAGAGTCTTTCCTTTTACCACACATCTGTACTTCTAACACAAGACAGGTTCAGAAGACAATAATGGTACACAGGACTGAGATCTATGAACTGTACAGAGGCTACCACTCATGCTTTGCAGCTACTTTGTATACGCAATGTTTACTAGCTGCCTGCTTGGTGTGTAGTAACATATTTCTGTAGCTGCACTGCAGTTGCCTCTAATTTAGTATTTGGATTGTTCTGTGGATTTCACCATGTGCTTACACCATGTAGTGTTGATTATATGTCTGAATTGTGCCCATTGTGACAAAGAAAAATGTCTAACTCATTATTTTCTCTGTTTCATTGCCTTGCTACTCAGTAGATGTCAGCAGCCATAATATCATTTCATGTTTGCCTTCACTGAAACTTGAACACATATATGGCCTTGTAGACCATTTTCTTCTAGAATATTTTCCTCACATGCACCTTCCTTTATACATAGTACAAGGAGATGCTTACATTGCATTGTACTATGCTTTGGCATTAACCAGATTCACCTAATGTTTATTAAGTAAGTACAACATATTTACAGCAAGTAAGAAATATACAGTAGACAATACAAAATGTAAAAATACAATAAACAGTATTACGGTCATGTCTCTGATCATAACCCACTTATTAAGTGTTAGAGAAAAGGCTGTCAATAAATTAATCTCAAAAGCGGTTGCACCCACTTGGTTTGCTTGACTTGTCCAGGCACCTTATAAGGAGCCTTTTTGATTGGACAGTGGGTTCCTGTGTGCAAAACATACACCATCAGTCATATACACCTTGGCATAACAATAAATTTGTTCCCAAACTCTCATAGTACTTCTTGGATTTCCAGAACCTGCACAGGGACAGCTGCCTCATCCAATGAGGTGTTAGTTCAAGCTTCAGTGATAAAATCTGCTACTAGATTCCCCCTCTGATTCCTCCTATAAGTCTCTCTATCATAATAGGGTTTCATCATATTAACATGATAGGGTTGTGTTTCTGTCTTCTGATGAGCTAATATTGTAATTCTAACTCCTACTTGGCAAGCACATTTATATAAATAAAGAAAATAAACAAATCCACCACATAATTAACAACACTTATCTTTCTCACAACAGTGAAATGACCCATCCCACCTTGTTGCCTGCAATGTATTCTGTTCAACAGGAATAAGCACAATTGCTTCTTTCCCTGTAAACTCTTTGGTTCTTGCTATTCTGTCATACCATAACTTTTGTAACTGTTATGCTTGTACTGAGTGCTTTTATACCAGCCCCGAGAACTCTCTAACCTGTCTTGAAATTCAGTATATATTCTACAACATTTTCTTTTGGGGAATCACATGTAGCTTTACAGTCATCACAAATTAAGTCAAGGGACCCCCCCCATAACCTTAAAGTAGTTCAAATGGTGAAAAACTTGGGGATTCTTAGGGCACCTCCTTCTATGCAAAAAGGACATACGGCAGGTTGATGTTATACTCTCACCTGAACTGGTCTGTGAAATGTCAGAGCATGGTCTTGAGAGCAAAGTTAAATCTGTCTTCCAAACTATTTGTTAATGGAGGATAGGGGCATTATTTAGCTGTTTTAGCCCACAATACTTTCACAAATAAGTTTAGCAGGCCTGGCATGAAGACATGATGCCATTTCCTCTCTCTGCCAGTATTTTCAAGGGAAAGTCTCCCTGCTGAAAGTTTCTGATGAAACATTTACCACCTTTTCTTAGTCAATAGAAGAAAACACCACTACTTCAGGATACCCAGTATCATAGTCTTCCACTAAAATATTACTCCTACTGTGGTGTTTGGGGTACTAAGATACCCCACAATATCCATGGCTACCTACTGCAACAGTTTCTTAGTAAGATGCAAAGGCATCAAAGTAACCATAGCTTTGTCACCTGCCTTGCCAACCTTTAGACAGTTTTCATATCTCTTGAAGTACACTCTCACAGCTTCTGTAATTTCTGCCCCCCCCAAAAAAAAAAAAAATACAAAAACCTAATTTTTGAGTACTTTATTCCCAAAGGATCTGGAAAAGCACTATGGGCTATGTCCAGTAGTACCAAATGATAGGTCATTGTGAATCAGCTGCTATACCACTTCTCCCTGTATCCCTTCTTCTAGAGTCCATTCTTTGCACGATAACACCTTGTCTCAGTATATGGATAGCCCCTGCCTTTGAGTCTGAAGACTCCTTGTCTACTTACCTCAATTCTGAAAGGCAAAATATGAGAGTTTTGCCTGTCTCAGCTTTCACTTTCTCATCTTTCTGAGTTCTTCTAATCGAGGTCTGATATTTTTTGGGGGAAATCTGGTTTAGCTTTATACTTATTACCTCCAACTACTTCTTCTTCTGAAGTAGCCCTTTCCAAGGGATGTCCAGTAACTTCTGACAGCTGTAGCTGTTTCAAACTTTTGATTACTGTGTAGTCCTTTTTCTGAAGTAGCCACATTACTAGCTATGGTTGGAAGTATGACCATTTGTTGAATCTTCCTTCACTTACCTTCTCCCTGTGATTGTCTCCATGCCTGGTTGCATGTATCTTTATGCACTTAAGGCACCATTTCATCAAAGTTATTACCAACTGGAATATCTGCTAGGTGTCACTAGACACAGCTACCTGTTTGTCATCCTTCCCCCTTCTTAGTTCAAACAAATCATGGAAAATGGCACTTGAAAAGATGTCTCTTCCATGGCTCTAACTAAAATGAATTGTCCAGCCAAGTTATGTTCCTCTTTACCAACTGCAGGCTTAACTTTAGTTATGCCTGATGCAGTTTGCCTGCTTACAGAGGTTTCTTTATCTCCTACCTGGATTGATCACAACCCTTGTAATACTCAGGAGCAGCTACAGTTTCAAGACAGCACACCACTGTTGTGGTGCTACCTATGTTAGTTCCCTCATGTGGCTTTTGTTCTCCAGCCTGTCACTGTAGCCATCTGGACTGCACATGCACCACTTTTATGCAATGGCAACATTTTACCCAAAGACTTTGGAGTACACTGGAACCACTGTTTGCCCGTGGAACCTGCTGTGAAGGTTTAGATCACCTCATGAGTTCCATTATAGTTAGATATAGTGTTAGGTGCCCAGTTCGTATGCAGCATACCTCTCAACTGTCCAGATTTTCGCAGAATGTCCAGATTTTTGCCTCATAATTTTAGTGTGTTCCTCATAAAATTTGTGGCTTTCTAGCAAATCACTGGGATGATCTGAGGACTAAAGTCACCAAATAATGACATATATTTGAGTTTCAGACTTCAAATCCTTCAGAAAATGTATGTTAACACAAACCCAATTACTCTAGCAACTTTCTGAGTTTATAAGAGCAACATTTAAAATCTGTCCCCGTTTGTAGATCTTTGTCCCCTCATTTTGTCAGATTTTATCCAGATTTCTTGCACTAAGAGGTTGAGAGGTATGGTGTGCAGTTGTGATCTAGTGACCAGGAATTCACTTTTTTGTTCATTTACTCACCAGTGTTATACTCCCAATCTGTTGACCCGATTCTCATGTCCTCAGGCAAAATACTGAGTGATTGCCCCATTATCAAAAAGGCTCTTAATATTTCAAAAGTAGCAATGCGACATCCACTCACTGACCTATTGATCTAAGTATTTATTTCTGCAAAGAACTTGTGAAACTGTTTAGTGATTTTGTCCTGAGCGCTATAGTTTCCAACAAGTTTCAGAAATAAGCATAAAACATTCAAACAGAGCTATTCTGAATTGATCATAATCACAACAATTTGTATCGATCATCTTACTTAATGTATGCATTGCATACCCATGAGCAGTGACATTAAAATATTCGCCCATTACCCCACAGAATTTGGTGCTGATTACCCACACATTCAAATATCTAAATAACACTGTAAAAATCATCTCCTCCTTATATGAAGAACCTTGGTATCCAGGGTTAGGCCTTCTCACACATTACCCATGGGCCATTGCAAGGTGCAATTAATTCTCTTTAGTGTTAGGACTCCTTTACTGCTTTTGCAGTTTTGGACGTATTCTGCCCTCTCTTACTGTCTCCCTTTTTGTACATCAGGCTGTTAGAGTCTCTCTGCTGCTTTAAATTTTTTGAGTTTAATTCCAGCTCTACTTTTTTCATTTAAGATCAAAATGCAGATTATCTAATTAGGGAGTGAGTTGCTTTGCTGTATGCTCTGCACTCATAGCAGCTACCAGGTTGTCTCCAGCTTTGGTGAGCTACTAGTTGCACCCAAGGTGACTCTCATATCATTGACCTTGCTGGCAGCAGTTTGCATTCTTTTGCCAGCTTCGATAATGACATTTTTTTCATAATCCACAAGGATCATTTTTAACTGTTTTATAACAGTCATGTCTATAAATCAGCTGCTGCACAAGGTATATTGCTGTGTATTTGCCTTGTGGATGCAAGCTTATATATTGTTTCCTGTGACAAAACTGCTCTGTATTGCATACAAGTACATTTTACAGTATATTGATACCACTGCAAACCAATCTTTGTGCGGAGAATGGGCATATAATCCCACCTACTGATACCAGTTTATATATAACTAGTGGGTGTATAATCCCACCTAATGCTACTGATTTAGTATATGATGGTCTCATGATCACACAGCTGATCAGTGAATAATAAATAGGGAGTAACCAGTCTTAGAAACATATGGTAAATACACACTCCTGCCTCAGGTAATATCCAACACCTTCCACAGATTGTATTTTAATTATCAGCTCCCCAGGCTTTTAAACTCCTCAGATTGAGAAAAGTACCTTCCAGAGTAATTTTGCCAGTTATAACTGAAACTTGTCCAAGATGATTTAGCACACAAACACATCCAAGTAATATTGTCCACAAGGGGTTAATGATATTTTCCATTGCCAATATATTCTTCCTTGTCTTTATTTTAATGTTGCCACTAGCAAGCTCAGTTTGTTCTCCAGATAATTGATTAATGTTTACTCTTAAAATAAGCCAAATGTTAAATACTAGCACTGTAACAACAGCTTGTGCAGTAACTCTGAAAGGTTGACATCAAAGGTTATTAGCACACCCTTGCAATACATACTTTTAAGATAATAATTATGAATCAAAAGCTACAGGCATGTAAAATTAAATAATACAATTCTTTACTTTAAATAGACATACAAATGTACTATGTAATAGCGAGCAGACAGACAGCTATAAACTTTCCCAAAGAAAATACCAAATAAATGTGTTTAGATAGACAGCTGAAAGTACCACAGATGTGTACACATCTGAGAAGCCAGGGTAGTTTCAATTTCTAACAGTTCTGCTGTGTTTGCACTGAAAGCAGTCACATACTGAGTATGTTTTTTTTTTTTATATTCTATACATATCATATATATGTTATTCATTTTACATGCCCAGATACTTACAACAACCACTATTTCTTTGAAAAAAATATTTGTTTTATCATAGTGCCACTTTTCTATCAAGACCAATGATGGTAGCCCAGAACATGTGCTTATATAATGCACATTGCTGGTTGGATGGGACAGTGGGTTGGGTAGGGCATTCCAAAAATCCCTCTTTGGTTCTCAGATTGGTATTATATTGAGATGTCCTAATCTTCTCTCCGCATAGTTTCCCATATTGCTTACAGTAAGGATTTCCCTCCTTGTGGGGCTCCAGGCTGAAGGGGATACATCAGACAAGCATCAAGAAAGGTGGACTGGATACCAAGAACAGAACAACCATATAAAGAGAAACTTCAAAAAATAAACCAATAAACAAATAGGAATCCAGGTAATAGCAAGCCAGTCCAGTTGAAAGAGAAAATCTGAGGCTCAGATGTAGTCAAAACATTTATTAAAAATTCTTAGTTAAGCAAAAAAAGTTGCTATTACCTCGATTCCTGTTTGGTTACCAGAAAAACATACCTTTCATCCTCTTAATGCAAGAAATCTGGGCCAAGTCTAAAATAATAAGGGGACAAAAGACCAAAAATAGGGACAGATTTTAAATATTGTTCAGCTAGAATAACAATGTTTGTGTTACCAAGTATTTTCTGGTTGCTATGATGTCTTAAACTCAAATGTATATTATTTAGTGACTTCAGACCTCAGTGATTTGTCAGAAAATGACACATTTTATGAAGAACAGACTAAAAATATGAGGCAGAAATCTGGCCTTTCTGTGAAAATCTGGACATCTGAGAGATATGCATAAGAGTGGCTTTGGTTAACAAAAAAAAGTGGGTCATTCTGGCTTTGCAATAACTCTAGATGAGGGGAAAAAAATGACACTGGATACTGGATTTAAGAAAGTAACGAGGGACTGCAGCCTGTTTGGATATAACAGCCATCCTGTTAAGAAGACAAGGGCTTAATTAGAATTTACTGATCAGAATGATCCACCACATGAAAACTCACTGAAGGACTAGGGTTCTTCAAAGCAAAACAAACTATCATGTGCTGAGAAAATGGAAGTAGGAGTCATGCAAATTACAACTGTAGCCTAAGATTCCCAAGACATCATTGACAATGTGGTTCCATAAGATCATTAAAGGACTGCAGTCTGTGTTACAAAATACAGTGTCTTGGAAAGACAGATCATAACATGTTCAGATGTGGTAGTGAGGCTAATGGGGAAGTTGTGCTAACATTTAAAACAGGGATTTGGTATTTTCTGTGTCACTGTTGTAGAACAAAATGAAGTGGCACTTTATGCCTGAATGTAGGTAGGGTTTGACAGTACCCATTAAATGAACTGAGGAAAAACAGGCAGAAGGGGTTACACAGCATAGACATCAGACTCTATGTGAAATGACAGTAAATAAATTACACTAATATAGTGGAGAGAGTGAGCTAATGCTGAACCCTGTGCTATATCCAAGCAAGAAGAGAAGAAGATGGGTACACAGTCTGCAATCAAGAGAGTGTGGCATCACTGCCATAAAGATAAAAGAAACTGCAGGGTATTTGAAGGAGGCATCGTGACAGCATTCAGATTTAAGAAAAAAAGTGTATGAAGACCGTGGAAAAGTCAGTAAATGATATTGTTTTGAAGCAGCCATTTTGTGGATTTATTTATTTTGACCAAAGGATGTGCAGCCAGAAAATAGCCACCAAGATTAACCCATTCATAGCTGGATTACTCTTACACATCCTTGTAACCCATGACTTGCATGTGTGTTTTCTCATACGTTCTTGTCCTAATATACAACAAAGCAGTATTAATAGCTTAACAGTTAGCATAATTGCCTTTGGTGCAGAAGACTGTGGGTTCTTTTTTCACACCAGGTAGTTAGATTAATTTCCAGTACTGACACTTTAATGAAGCATAAGTAGGGTGTTGCACTACTGAGTGTATTATCCTTCAGCTGAAATGTTAAACCAAGTGTTAAGCTGGCTGTAGCTCGGGTGGATGAAAAAGATCCCATAGCACCTATCAAAAAGAATAGGGGAAATTCCCCAATGCATTGGCCAAATTTCCACTAGTCAGTATGAATACCACCTCAGGTTTCCCCTGACTAATGTTAGGCATAGTCAAATAACATTGCACTGAGAAAGTGAAAACTGACAGCCAGAGATTATTGAAAAACATTACTGATTTTGGCTGGATTAAACACGTAAATCACGCTTGTGAGAATTGTCATTTACTTCAGTTATGGGAGATAAGACTGCTAGTCTAAACAGAGAACAATGTAGTACATAAAATGGCTACAAATACCTATGGATGAAGAATAGTAGGACAGAATAAATACCTTATTGAAATGGCCCCCTCAAAGGGTTTGGCTGCATCTGCAAGATAATAGTGGATATTGCTGTAAAACTAGGATGGTGCTATAAAATGTATACAGACAGACAAAGACAGATTTTAAATGTCTTGTAACTTTTGAAAATCTATTTCTATTCAGTCATTAGTGCAATCTGGACAAGGTCAGGTGATCCATGTGAGGCATTGATTATATTCCCTTACTACACTAAGACAGGTTGACCCATCTTTTGTGTTAATTGCCAAATGTATAAATGCATGAAGGCTGCATAAACTATGAGAGTGGAACATATTGGGCATGTCTGAGTTTGGTCAGTGAAGGTATGTAAGCAGATGAATTAGAAAACCAGGGGAGAGTTAAGCCATCTTTACACTCAGACAAATCCTACACAACCTAAGTGTTTATCTTGGCTGGGTTATATTTGCAGTTTTTATTGAATGGTTTGTCTGTGTGAAGTTTTTACTCTTTGGTTTGGATGCTAGTTGGGATATTTTGCAGACACCTTAATCTTTATGGGCATCAGCTAGGTGTAAAGACCTTGTGTTTCTTAAGTATAGCCAAACTATCCACTTATGCTGTGTTGATAAGGTCAATAGAAAGGCCAAAACATGCATGTCCTCAGCTGGTGGTGTTTGGTCTTATTAGCCTGAATGTAACCATAAAGACTTAAAAAGTCATATACATTCAGAAGCCATGTAGCTGAAATGCTTGATGCCCTTAAAGGGCCATTTGCTATTGCCAATGGGCTTCCATTACAGGAGGTCTAAGGTATCACACAATGAAAATTCTATCTTGGCTGGGTTTTTCTTGCAGATTTCCTGAATGTTTTGTCTATGTGATATTTTACTCTTTAGTTTGGATGTTAGTTGAGATATTTTGCAGGCACCTTAACCTTTATGGGCATAATCTGAGTGTAAATGCCCTGTGTATCTAAAGCATTGTTAAGCTACCTACTCATTATAATGCTGATGATGGCAATGAAAAAGCTGAGAACTTGCATGTTCCCTGGTTAGTGAGGTTTGGCTTTATTGGTGTGAATCTAACCATTAACACTTAAAAAGTAAAAACAGTCATGGATGTTTAGAAGCCATGGAACTGAAAAACTTGATGGCATTCAGGGGTCATTTGCACATATCCCATGGTATTCTATTATTCTATTACATCAGGTTTAAGGTATCACACAGACTGCAGTCTGTGTTACAAAAGACAGTGTCTTGGAAAGACAGATCATAACATGTTCAGATGTGGTAGTGAGGCTAATGGGGAAGTTGTGCTAACATTTAAAACAGAGATCTGGGTTTTTCTTGCTGTTTTTACTGATTCGTACTCAGTAAATTGCAATTTTATTTCACTATGGCTTTTAGCAGTCCTTTCCTGTCCTGTTTGAGAGTTCTACAATGTTGTAGTGCTTTTCTATTTGCAGCACCCCACACCCCCTGTTAATTATATATACCTACTCAGACGTCAAACAGAAGTGGATAACAACATAAACCTTCCTTAGTATAACTTAAATTCTGTCTGAAGTGTGTGTATGTGTGTGTATATATATATATGTGTATATATATATATATATATATATATATATATATATATATATATATATATATGTATATATATATAGGTTACCTTCATTTCATTGACAACTCATTTCACTGGCAACCAAATCAGCAAGACCAATTCACTGAAAATTAATTTCACTGACAACTCATTTTACTGAAATTAATTTTGTCGACAGTTATATATGGCCTGTTCCCCACTGTAGTGCGATCCTGGAGTTATAATATATAGTATGGGGGGTGTGGGGAGCACACCCCCCCCCACATACTTTGGCTGTATAGTCTTTTCTACAAAACATTTATTAATTGCACTTGTAAGTATTCATCTGTATAGTTTAAAACATTTATAATATGTGGGGGACTTTGCCCCCACCCCCCTTACTATATATTCTAACTCCAGGATCACACTACTGTGGGGAATAGGCCATATATAACTGTCAACAAAATGAGTTTCAGTGAAATGAGTTGTCAATTAAATGAATTGTAAGTGAAATGAACTTTCAGTGAATTGGGCTTGCTGATTTGCTTGTCAGTGAAATGAGCTGTCAGTGAAATTAAGGTAACCCATACATATGTGTGTGTATATATATATATATATATATATATATATATATATATATATATATATATATGTATATATATATATATATATATATATATATATATATATATATATATATATATATATATATATGTGTGTGTGTGTGTGTGTGTGTGTGTATAGGTTCATAGGTTCATAGGTTGGTACTAGGATATTGGCCCTAGGGCCTATATAAGCCTAGCCAAATGGTACCCTGGCTTTTGCCACCCAAGAAAATTATTTTCCTGTGCCCCTGTCAAGCAGAGCCACAGAAGTGATCCCCGGGGTGAATTTCCTATCTCCCATCCAATCATCAAGATTTTTCTTGAAGAGTACTAATGCGGAGCTTTGTTTGATATAGATAGGTACTTTGTTCCAGAGTATGGGAGGACTCTGGGACAGGAATCTATCCCTCCAACATGTTCTGTTTATTGTGGTGACAAGGTTTAGGTCCCTAGAGCATGTAGCTCGGAGGGATTGGGATTTCTTTATGTGGAGCATGTCCAACAGCTCTGGGTTTGACATAGCTTTGTATGTTAGGCAGAGATTGCCTCTGAGTATGCGATATGCGACAGAGTAAAGCTAGAGTTTTTGGAGACGGTCTGTGTAGGGCATCTGTTTGAGGCCAGTAATCCTTTTTGTGAGGTATTTCTGTGGCCTTTCCAGTTGTTGTAGACGTCTTGTGAGGTACATACCAAAAGGGGTGTTGTACTCTATAATGGGTCTAATGAGTGATGAGTAGAGGGGAACAATGACCTCTTTTTTCCTGGATGAAAAACCTTTTGTGATGAGGTGTGCCACATAGAAGGATTTCCTGACTACTGTGGCAATATGATTATCAAAGGAGAGACTACTGTCCACCTGTGTCCCAAAGTCTCTTATCACACTTTCAGTGTTAAGTAGACTACCGCCTATGTGGTAGTTTAAGGGTGCAGAGTTTTTACCAAAAGGGATGACAATGCAATTTTTGGCATTGAGCTTGAGGCCATGGCTTTGACACCAGGCATCTGTCTCAGTGAGGCCCTTTTGTAGGATGTCCACATCATTAGGAGTTTTGATTATGGCTCCTAGTTTGCAGTCATCTGTGAACTTTGTTAGCCAAAGACCTTTTGTGTTAGCCTGTACTTCAGAGAAGTAGATACCAAACAGGAGAGGACCTAGGACTGAACTCTGTGGCACTCCAATTGTCACTGGTCTGAAGTTGGATTTAGAGTCTGCTACTTTCACAGTGTGGGTTCTGTCAGTGAGCCAGGGATTTATACCTAGTTTAGTGAGTTTGTCTATAATTCCAGAGTGTGGGATGGTGTCGAAAGCCTTGGCGAGGTCTAGATAGGCTGTGTGTACCACCTTACCCTCATCTACGGCTTTGGTTACCACTTCAAAGAAGTCTATCAGGTTTAGGAGACATTATCTGCCTTTTTCAAACCCGAACTGGGTAGGGTCCAGAGTTTGGAGATTACCAATGTCGTTGTTTATAAGTTCCATGATGATACGCTCCATAGCCTTGCAGACCAGAGTCGTCAGGCTAATGAGGCAGTAGTTCCCGGGATCCGTGGTGGCTCCCCCTTTGTGGAGTAGAATAACCATTGCTGTGCACCATTCAGTGGGCACAAAGCCTGAGGTGAGGCTATAATTGAACATGGTACTTAGGTGGGGTGCCAGTTCATTCTGTAGTTCATGTAGAATGTAGCCCGGGATGTTGTCAGGTCCCATGGATGCTGTGTTCTTGGCTTTGGAGAGTGTGTTTTTACCTGTGCAGCCATGATTACAGGTACTTTACATTCTTCCAGTATAGAGATGGGCCCTTTAGGGGATGAGAGAGGGGTAAAGTTAGCACTGAACCTATCTGCCAGGATGTTGGCAATATCAGTTGGTTCTGTATATTTGGTGCCATTGTGCTGTAACTCAGAGAAGATCTGACTGTTGCCATTGAAATTCTTGACATAGCTATAGAATGCTTTGTGGTTGTCTTTAGAATCAGTGGTGATTTTGTTTTCGTAACTAGCTTTGGAGGATTTTATGAGGGATCTTAGCTTCTTACTGAGGCTGACCATGGAGTTCCTCCAATCATGGGATTTTACTCTTTTTTGCAACAGTTTCTTTCTTCTGTTGTAGAGTTTGTTTATAGCAGGGGACCACCAGATTGGCTTCCTTTTTTTGGAGGATAGCATCTTGGTTCTCTTAGGGATTGCACGATCCATGCACTAGTGTAAGTGCTTATAAAGTGCAATTGTATAGGATTCAGCAGTCGTATCTCTATTGTCCGTCAGCATCGGTGTTGTGAAGTTTGCCACTTCTGTCTTAATAAGCGTGAAGTTGGCTTTGGAGAAATTTTTTATAGTAGTTTCCATAATGGGGGGTGGGGGTGGGATGTGGATGTCTAGGGTGATTCGCTTGTGGCCGGATCTGATTAAAGAGGAATTGACCTCTGGTGTGGAACACCTGTTGCCCATGTTGGTAATGACCAGGTATAGGATATTGCTGCTCCTGGTGGGGGTGTGGATAAGTTGATCCAAGGCATTGGAATTTATGAATTCCAGAAAATACTGAGCACAAGAGTTGGTACATGAGTAGTTTTCCCAGTTAATGGTGGGGTAGTTAAAAACGCCCATTATTAGGGCATTAGGCTGTACATGCATGTATTTATGAATGTATGTGTATATGTGTGTTTATGTGTGTGCATATGTATATGTATGTATTCAGGGCATCATGTAAATTAGCAAATGCCTTATAAAACAAAAAGATGGTACTTCAGTTCCATACTGAGATTGTAGCAACAGACAGCACCACAAAAAATGGAGGCATACTTTAGAGCAACAGTAAACACAAAATACAAGTAAATCCTAAAGGAAACCTTTTTTGCTGAGGACTATGCTCATCTGCAACTATTCCTTGCTAATTTATATTAACCCTACAATCATACAGCTATGAAACTACACAGCTTGTGGCGTATGCCAATAGCACAGTTAATTTCAGTATAAATATCCTTTAGGTACTTTCGTAATAAAATTCTTGATTAGAATGGTGGGTCAGTCCCTAAAAAATTCCTTAAATCACATCCACAAATCAATATTCAAAACAACAATAAGAAACATCTTATTTACTTAAATGTGGATAGTTTATTCTGTGGATTTCTAAAGGGAAATTACCAACTTTGATAAATTCCATGTGTGAGCAAGCCATTCTCTATAGTTTGAACTTCAAATGACCAGTTATCTGTCTATCTGTGGTGATAAACTTTCAGGGGCCCACTTGGAAGCAGGAAGCAGTTTGCAAGCACTGCTATCAGCTCCTGAGAAAGTTTAAGTCACTTGGTGCAAATTTGTATTATTATTATTGTTATTATTCGGCAATTAGGTTCATAGGTGTGTATTAAGTTAATGGCCCTGGAGCCTTTACAAGGCTAGCCCATAGGATTACCCTGGCATCGTGCCACCCGACCTAAGTTCCCACTGCCTATGTCGAGTAGAGCCACTGGAGTGATCCCTGGGGTGAATTTTCTATTTCCCATCCACTCATCAAGATTTCTGTTGAAGAGGGCCAGTGAGGTGCTCTGCTTGACATGTATGGGAAGTCTCTCTTTATATATATATATTTTTTTTTTTTTAAACGAGTTTTGCAAGTTTAATCTGGTTTACAGCATTGTAATATTGTATTTTGCTTGAGAGAATAGGTTTTAATACTGTTTAAATATTGTATTTTTAATTTCATTTTTATTCTTTGGTTAATTGGTTAGCTTATTGAGTAATTGATAATTAACAAAAGGGTATATAGGTATTTGTTACACGCTGTTCTGGGTCTGATGAAGGTGGAACATTTGTACCACTGAAAGCGCTTACCATATTAAAGATTTTGTTGCTCTAGCAATACGCTACTTGTATTTGCTTATTCCAGCTTTCTCCTACCACTCCACTTGCTGCCTTTCTGTAGGATGTCAACATCTGTCGCAAAGTTAATAATAGCTCCCAACTTGCAATCATCTATGAACTTTTTCAGCCAGAGTCCCTTTGTGTTGGCCTGGACATCAGAGAAGTAGATACCAAACAGAAGAGGACCTAGGACCAAACCCTGTGGTACTCCAGTCATGACTGATCAGCAGTCTGACTTGGAGTCAGCTGCTTTCACACTGTGGATTCTACCTGTGAGCCAGTATGCAACCTACCTAGTGATATAGGGACTGATGCCTAGCTTAGTGAGTTTTTCTATGATTCCTGAGTGGGAAATGGTATCAAAGGCCTTGGCCAGATCAAGGTAGGCTGTATGAACCAACTTGCCTTCATCCACAGTTCTGGTGACTGACTCAAAGAAGTTGACCAAGTTGACCAAGTTGAGCAGGCATGATCTACCCTTCACAAAACCAAACTGTGCGGGATCCAGAGTTTGGAGATTCCCTATGTCCTTGTTTATTAGGTCGATGATGATGCATTCCATAGCTTTGCATATCAGACTCATCAGGCTAATGGGGCGATAGTTCCCAGGGACTGTAGTCACTCCTCCTTTGTGCAGAAGGATGACTGCAGCATTGCACCATTTGGTAGGGGCAAAACCTGAGGTGAAGCTGTGATTGAACAGGGGACACAAGTGAGGTGCCAGTTCACTCTGTAGTTTATGTAGAACACAGCCAGACATATTGTCAGGTCCCACAGAAGCTGTATCATTGGCCTTGGACAGTGCTGATTTAACCTGTGCAGCAGTAATACTGGGAACCTGGCAATCTACTGGTATTGTGACTGGTCCCTTGAGGGGGAGAGGTAAAGTTGGCACTGAATCTGTTGGCCAGTATATTGGCAATATTTGTTGGCTCAGTATAGGAGGTAACATTGTGCAGTAGCTCAGAGCAAATCTGGGTATTGCTGTGGAGATTCTTTACATAACTATAGAATGCCTTGTGGTTTTCTTTACTATCTGCTACAATACTGTTTTCATAGTTAGCTTTAGAGGATTTGATGAGGGATCTCAACCTTTTGTTGAGGCTGATAAGGGAGTTTTTCCAGTCTTGGGACTTCACCTTATTCTGCCTCAGTTTCCTCCTTCTGTTGTAGAGTTTGTTTATGACAGGGGACCACCATATCGGCTTCCTTTTTTGGAGGAGAGCGTCTTGGTTCTGTTGGGTATGGCGAGATCCATACATTAGTGTACATGTTCATACAGTGCATTGGTGTATGATTCGGCAGTCATGCAACTGCTCTCCATTTGCATGGGTGATGTGAAGTTAGCCACCTCTATTTTTAGGAGCACAAAGTTAGCTTTGAAGATGTTTTTCATGGTGGTTACCTTTGCAGGGTGGGGATGGGAGGGATGTGGATTTCCAAGGTGATTAGTTTGTGGTCAGCTCTAACCAGGGAGGAGTTGACTGTTGGTGTAGAGCAATGGTCACCCATGTTAGTAATGACCAGGTCAAGGATGCTGCTACTTCTAGTTGGGGTAAGAACGAGCTGGTGCAGGGCATTGGAATTATTGAATTCCAGGAACATGAGTAGTTTTCCCAGTTAATGGAGGGGTAGTTGAAGTTGCCCAGTATGAGAGTGTTAGGTTGGACCCTAATATTCTGCAGGGTGCTTAATGTATAGTGTGAGTCTTGGGACATGGTTGGGGACCTTTAGCAGGCTACGACCTGAATCGCTGTTTACCCAATTTTAGCTGCACCTGAAGTATTTCATATGAGTTATGTTGGGCTACTAGTCTGGAGGTTTGTGCATCCTTTATGAATATGGAAACACCACTGCCTTTGGAGCTTCTGTCCATGTTCTGGGGCCGAAAGGTGTGGAATGAGTTATTGTCTGGTAGTGCAGGGATACTTTCTGCTGCCTTGAACCAGGTTTTTGTTACAGCGCAAATGTCGATGTTCTCCATTTTAAGGAGTGCTTCGAGTGAGTGCATTTTGAGAGTTAGACTTCTAGTGTTGAGCAGCATGATCCTCAGACTGCATTTGTTTGTAGCTGTTATGGTGGTAATTTTGTCTTTGGAACACCACGTAAAAAGGCACTATACAGATGGCAAGAGCCTTGGCCAGTATCTGGAAGCCCAGGGGTGACAGATGCAAGCAATCTCTGGCAAAGCATCAAGGTCTCAAAAACAAACGAGCCGGAATTCTGCAGAGAGGGCAGTCCAAGTAGATACACACGAGACGAGTCTTTAACGTTCAAACTGTTTATTAAAACATGCAACGTTTTCGTTGCTCACGCAACTTCTTCAGAAAAATCAGAAAATAGTATAACAAAAAATTGTAGCAGCAATGTTTATTTTAAAAACTCGTGTGGCTATCATAGCCAATCAATTCATCTAGTGTGATACATATTAATGAGCATTCTCCGTGCATTAACCCTATAATTACATTTCCCTGTTAAAACCCTAACAATCACCCTGTTCAAGTTCCATTACAATAACCTACTATCAGTTACAATTCATAGCTTATAGTTTTTCCTAACATTAAAGGTACTCTATTCAATAATAAAATAAAATAAAAAAAAATAAGTTAGTTAAATGCATTTTCTTAAGTGTTTGTTAAAAATCTATCAACAAATACCTGTCTATAATTATTTCATTTATAGTCTCATATAACTTTTAAGTTTCAGCCAACAAGAAATGCTACAATGGTCATTCAGACCAGGGAATGTGCATGCATTTAATTTTAGTTGCCAAACTAGTTCAGCACATTCAAGTGTTAAAGATATTGGACCGCCTCTAATATTTTCAGCTATTTGATCTATAGCGGTAAATGAAAAAGTGTGACCAGGACACTGTTCAATGCGTCTTGCTAGGGCGTTTTCCTTCTTGTTTTTAGAGATAGCGTATGTATGTTCATACACTCTATCTCTAAATCTACGGTCCGTCTTACCTATATAGTAAGCCGGACAAATATTACACTGTGCTAAATAAATAATACTTTTAGAGTTACAGTCAAGTCTTTGTTTTATCAAAAATTGTGTTGGTATTTTGTTGACTGTGAATTTGTTCATAGGTTTGATGTTCTTACACATATTGCACATTCCACACTGAAAGCACCCTTTAGTTTTGTTTCTAAAGGTTATAGCTTTATTTTCTAGTGTCTTTTTCAGATTTGTTCCCTTCTTAAAAATAACTTGGAACCTAGTACCTAATCTAGTCCATAGGTTAAAATCTCTCCCCAACAGTTGCCAATTCTTAATTAATATCGATACTATAGCATCACTGTCTTTATTAAAAGTTGTTATAAAACTAATGTCAGCCTTCTCTTTACTTTTAGCTGATGCTACCAGTGATGTTACCGTAGCTCTTTCTCCCCCTGTTGAATTTTCTAAGTGTGCCGTATCAGTCAGTCCCAAACATATTCTGTTCGTTGGTTCTTTTCTTCTAAGAATGGCTGTTAACATTCCTTTCATTCTTTTCAGTTTAATTTCACTAATTATTTCTAGTATTAATGACTTAGGGTACCCACGATTTGTGAACATGTTTCTTAAGTTGTCACATTCAATGTCAAAGTCATTGTCCCGTGTACATAGTCTTGTAGCCCTCACTAGTTGTCCCTTAACTATGGAACGTTTTTGTTTAAAAGGGTGGGCACTAGAAAAATGTAAATAAGAGTTACAATATGTTGGTTTTCGGTATATGTTTGATATTATTCCATTCAAATTCGTATCTCTAATTAAAGAGAGGTCCAGGTAGTCAATTTGGTTCGAGTTGAAAGTATAAGTGAATTTAAAGAAATTTGATGGATAAATTAAAACAGACAAAAGTGAAGAAACTGACTAGAGACCGGTTAGCGTATTCAAACAACACTGCATGACCCCATGAGTCACAAATTTGGTCTAATAAAAAGTATCCTTTTAACAACAAAAATGTCAAACAGTCGAATAACGACTATGATAAAATACCTAGGCAAGAACAAGTTTTTACAACAGAAGGTCCTTTGAGATGAAGTGAAAGGTTGCTTTCCAATAGGACTAATTTAAACATCAACAACGATTCAAGGCAACAGAATGACCCTAATGAGCCGGTTTTTCAGAAGGACGGGCAGCAATTGAACACAACTTATGCCAGAGCTGCCCGGAACCAGAAACCCAGATACTGGAACAACAAGAACAAACATTAACTAACAAACTTGTCTTGTTAAAGAATTCAACTGGGGACTTTGTTATTTATAATTACTCGTCCATTGAATTGGACCCTGTACTTATTGATGTCCTTGCCAAAGGTAACACATTTGTGCCAACTAAGAGTATGAACCTTGCACAAGTTTTGATAGAACTGAAGTGTTTTGTTAGAAAACTGAATTTAACCTGTTTATTAGGTAACAATGATACCAACAGTATTAAATTCAAACCAGCAAGCACTTTCAATCCACCACTTCACCCCTTATTAAATCTTTTTGAGGGTGTATCAGAAATGGACATCAGACACTTGTATTCTCGTCCAAGACATTCTAACATACAGGACAATATTACGAAAAAAGAAAAGGAAGCCCTAGAACTATTGAGAATACAAGGGGTGAGATGTATAAAACCTGATAAGGGAGGGGGCCTTGTTATTTTAGATGTAGATGACTACATCCATAAGATGGAAGAAGTACTGTTAAGCACAGCTTATAGTGTAGCCACACTAAATGAGTACAATATAGCTCAAAGTAGGGTAAAGGGCTACCTGAGGGACCTTTTTATCGAAGGGAGAATTGATTTGGATACATTCAACTTTATAAACATCCCATTTCCTAAGCTTGCAGTAATGTTTGGAATACCGAAAATCCATAAAAATCTTAACAATCCCCCTATGAGATGCTTAATAGATGCAAGATCTTCCCTTACATACCCGTGTTCAAAACTAGTTGACTTTATTTTACAAAAATACATCAAGAAATTATCTCAAATTTGTAAAGACTCTTGGTCATTGTTAACAAACTTAAATGACATAGAAATGGATATTACATAGAAATGGATATTGACGATAACTTTATAACAATAGACGTAATTGATTTATATACGTCTATACCCCATATGGAAGCTACTGAATGGTCTGAACTAGTACTGAAACACCTTGAAGCACCAGATGATGAAATAAAATTAGTCACTGAACTAATAGACATCATTTTGAGTAATAATTATTTTACTTTCAACAACACTTACTACTCACAGAAACAAGGCGTAGCGATGGGCTCGCCTTGTGAAGCTAGTTTAGCAAACATTGTAGTAGCCCATTGGGAGAAAATATTCATCTTTGATGAAAGTTCTAGGAATAGTAAAATTAAACTATATACTAGATTTCTTGATGATATACTTGTCATCTTCAAGGGTACTCAACAAGAAGCTTCTGAATTTGTGGAATATTTAAATTCAACAACAAATTTCTTTAAATTCACTTATACTTTCAACTCAAACCAAATTGACTACCTGGACCTCTCTTTAATTAGAGATACGAATTCGAATGGAATAATATCAAACATATACCGAAAACCAACATATTGTAACTCTTATTTACATTTTTCTAGTGCCCACCCTTTTAAACAAAAACGTTCCATAGTTAAGGGACAACTAGTGAGGGCTACAAGACTATGTACACGGGACAATGACTTTGACATTGAATGTGACAACTTAAGAAACATGTTCACAAATCGTGGGTACCCTAAGTCATTAATACTAGAAATAACTAGTGAAATTAAACTGAAAAGAATGAAAGGAATGTTAACAGCTATTCTTAGAAGAAAAGAACCAACGAACAGGATATGTTTGGGATTGACTGATACGGCCCACTTGGAAAATTCAATAGTGAGAGAAAGAGCTACGGTAACATCACTGGTAGCATCTGCTAGGAGCAAAGAGAAGGCTGACATTAGTTTTATAACAACATTTAATAAAGACAGTGATGCTATAGTATCGATATTAATTATGAATTGGCAACTGTTGGGGAGAGATTTTAACCTATGGACTAGATTAGGTACTAGGTTCCAAGTTATTTTTAAGAAGGGAACAAATCTGAAAAAGACACTAGAAAATAAAGCTATAACCTTTAGCAACAAAACTAAAGGGTGCTTTCAGTGTGGAATGTGCAATATGTGTAAGAACATCAAACCTATGAACAAATTCACAGTCAACAAAATACCAACACAATTTTTGATAAAACAAAGACTTGACTGTAACTCTAAAAGTATTATTTATTTAGCACAGTGTAATATTTGTCCGGCTTACTATATAGGTAAGACGGACCGCAGATTTAGAGATAGAGTATATGAACATACATACGCTATCTCTAAAAACAAGAAGGAAAACGCCCTAGCAAGACACATTGAACAGTGTCCTGGTCACACTTTTTCATTTACCGCTATAGATCAAATAGCTGAAAATATTAGAGGCGGTCCAATATCTTTAACACTTGAATGTGCTGAACTAGTTTGGCAACTAAAATTAAATGCATGCACATTCCCTGGTCTGAATGACCATTGTAGCATTTCTTGTTGGCTGAAACTTAAAAGTTATATGAGACTATAAATGAAATAATTATAGACAGGTATTTGTTGATAGATTTTTAACAAACACTTAAGAAAATGCATTTAACTAACTTATTTTATTTTATTTTATTTTATTATTGAATAGAGTACCTTTAATGTTAGGAAAAACTATAAGCTATGAATTGTAACTGATAGTAGGTTATTGTAATGGAACTTGAACAGGGTGATTGTTAGGGTTTTAACAGGGAAATGTAATTATAGGGTTAATGCACGGAGAATGCTCATTAATATGTATCACACTAGATGAATTGATTGGCTATGATAGCCACACAAGTTTTTAAAATAAACATTGCTGCTACAATTTTTTGTTATACTATTTTCTGATTTTTCTGAAGAAGTTGCGTGAGCAACGAAAACGTTGCATGTTTTAATAAACAGTTTGAACGTTAAAGACTCGTCTCGTGTGTATCTACTTGGACTGCCCTCTCTGCAGAATTCCGGCTCGTTTGTTTTTGAAAGCATCAAGGTCTGTCAGTCATGCCATCCCAGGCAGACAGATACTGGATCTCCTGAGAATGACACCAGAAACTTAGCCAGTTGTTGAAATCAGTCATTTTCTGCTTGTACTGTGGTATCATTCTGGGTGATAGTAGGATGCTGCTCAGGGCTAGGGTCATACCCACCTGGGCTACATAATCCGAGAGCTCCTCCACGTCTCTTTTCATGTAGTCCAGGGAGGTATGTCTCCGGTCATTCACACCCACCTGTACAATGGCAAAGTCATATTTGTACCTGTTGTTGAGGGACTTGAGTGTGTGCATTATGGGGTGCATCCTGGTGCCTGACAGGCAGCTGACTGTTACTTTCTCCTCATTCAACCTAGTGAGTGGGACATCAGTGTGCCTAACTATTGAGTCACCTATGACTAGTGTGTTGGCCATGCTGTTTTGCCTTAGGGGCTTTGGTTGAGTGTCACGCTGTTTAGGAGAGTTATGTGTCTCATGATTAGTGTTGTGATGTGGTGGTTGAGTGCATTTCTGCCTTGGAGGTCACTGCTGTTTGAGTAGATTTTTATTGAGAGCCTCTGTGAAGGTGGGTGTACGGTTTGTGTTTTTATGTGAAGGCAGTGCCGGTGTGTGTTCTGGAGGGCTATGTGTTCCATGTGGTGTGGTGCAAGTGTTGACCTTCTCCTCTTGACCAGCTATTCCAGTCTTGGCTGGAGAGTGCATGGCTTCCAATTTGGATATATAAGTGCATCTATCGCAAGTCTGAGTGATGGGAGGTAAGAGGAGAGGGTTGTCAGTATACATGAAGCAGTTGCTACATTGCCTCAGGATGGCCAAGTTCACCAGGTTAATAGGGGTATGCACAGGGAACTGACCTGTAGATATGCCTGGAGAGGTGGGCATTAATAATAAGTACTGGAGCTGTTTCCTTGTAGAATGTTTAGTGCTGGTAGCACTTTTGTGTGCTACAATAATTGCTACAAGAAGTCTGGTAAAGTGCTAGACTAATAAGCTAGTAAAAGTGCAGGAGAGGAGAGAACTAGTAGATCTAAGGGAAAATTTGAGGAGCAGACTTTGGCACCGCTCAGAAGCTTACAAACAGTCCTGGATACAGTAAATTTGTATCTGGACTAGACTAGTTACAGGAAAAGTGGGAAAAGTGGAAATGTGGGATTTTAAACCAGAAAGTTGAAAGATATGGAAAAACTGCCCACACAGCTAATATACTACAATTTCTGGACCAGAAATCACTCCTCTTGTGGTAGATAGGTTACCTAGTGCTTACCACTTCCACTGATAAGCTAGAAGGCTTCCCTCCAACACTGAAAGGCTTGGGGGGATCAGAAGCTTACAAACAGTCCTAGATACAGCAAATCTGTATCTGGACTAGACTAGTTACAGGAAAGGTAGGAAACAAGCTTAGAATTTTTTTAATAAAGTGGAAAGGGAGAAAGGAGGAGCAGAAGATAATTCAAGGTTAAGAAACTAAGTGGGTTGACCTTCTCAAATGTTCTCTCTGTATTAGGTAGAATGAGCTAACAACATTAGACTGGGAGGAGTATTCCAGATCAAATTTACAATAGGGGTGGGAAACTGCAAAGCCACCAAATATAAGAACAGGATACCAATAGGGAGGAAGGGTGGGAAACTAAATCAGTTATATGATACACTCCTTGGCAGGAAATCAGAACAAACACAAGCAGATGTTTAACAAATTGAGAACATTTCCAGTTAATACCTCACACACAGTAAAACTAGCTAGAAAAGATTTACAAGCAGTGTGACAGTAAAAACCTTATTTATCAGACCCTGTGAGGCAGACAATTTTATTACAACCATGCAGATTAGTTTATAGCTATAAAATACAGTAAAAAGTATGCAGCAGACATCTATACTAGTAAAAATAAGCAAAAACAGGATACTTAATGTTATATATCACAGACCAGAGTTTTGCTCATTGCCCTTCCTCTGATTAGATCTGTGTGAAATGGCAGAAACACTCACAACGTAACTTCTTAAGTAACAGAATGTTGAAACCTGAAACAACTTTAAAAAAAGCTCAAAAGAACTAATGAGGTGCTTTCTCCAAGCCATAGTCCAGGTAACCTCAATCAGCCAATGACCATAAACACTTCACTCTCATTGAAAATGCAAAATGGCTTTTGCTAAACTAAGATGGCCTGGAACATGTGCTCAGACACAAAGCCTCTGCAAACAAACAACTAGGCCCAGAACACAAGCCTGAATATGGACAATGCTACAGCTACTACCTACAGAACTCAGGTAGAAAAAAAACTACAGAAATGCTTATCACAGCAGAAAAGCAGCAGTGAGCCTTTAAATGAAAGTTTTAAACAGATAAAGGAGCAAGAAGACTCTAAAGAATGCTTTTAACTGCAAACAAATCATTTATGTGATACATTCCTTGGCAGGAAATCAGAACAAACAAACACAAACCGATGTTTAACAAATTGAAAAAAATTCCAGTTAATACCTCACACACAGTAAAACTATCTGGAAAAGATTTACAAACAGTGTGACAGTAAAAACCTTATTTATCAGACCCTGTGAGGCAGACAGTTTTATTACAACCATGCAGCTTAGTTTATAGCTATAAAATACAGTAAAAGGAAAGCAGCAGACAATAAAAGTGCTATAAATAACTAGTAAAAATAAGCAAAAAACAGGATACTTAATGTTATATATCACAGACCAGAGTTTTGCTCAGTGCCCTTCCTCTGATTAGATCTGTGTGAAATGGCAGAAACACTCACAATGTAACTTCTTAAGTAACAGAATGTTGAAACCTGAAACAACTTTTAAAAAGCTCAAAAGAACTAATGAGGTGCTTACTCCAAGCCATAGTCCAGGTAACCCCAATCAGCCAATGACCATAAAAACTTCACTCTTACTGAACATGCAAAATGGCTTTTGCTAAACTAAGATGGCCTGGAACATGTGCTCAGACACACAGCCTCTGCAACCAACAACTAGGCCCAGAACACAAGCCTGAATATGGACAGAACTTAGGTAGAAAAAAACTACAGAAATGTTTATCATAGCAGAAAAGCAGCAGTGAGCCTTTAAATGAAAGTTTTAAACAGATAAAGGAGCAAGAAGACTCTAAAGAATGTTTTAACTGCAAACAAATCAGTTATGTGATACATTCCTTGGTAGGAAATCAGAACAAACAAACATAAACAGATGTTTAATAAATGAAGAAAATTTCCAGTTAATACCTCACACACAGTGAAACTATCTAGAAAATATTTACAAACAGTGTGACAGTAAAAACCTTATTTATCAGGCTCTGAGGCAGACAAGTTTAATACAACCATACAGATTAGTTTATAGCTATAAAATACAGTAAAAAGTATGCAGCAGACAATAAAAGTGTTATAAATAACTAGTAAAATGGAGTTTCCTCAAGAATTTATAAGACAAGCCTTTGAGATCTAGTTCCCATATGTCTTCATATCTATGTAAAGATTTAAACAAGTAGTTCCAATCTACAGAATCAAATGCTCTCTCGATATCTAAGCTAATTAGGGCCAATTTTTTGTTCATTCCTTTTGCAAAATGTAAGATAGTTACAACCTTGTTTATATTATCACGTTACTCTACTGACTATAAATCCTGTGCGATCTTTTTAATTAATTTACTACATCTCTTAATCTTGTAGAGAAGATGGAAGTAAATATTTTATAGTCTGCATTTAATAATGAAATACATCTATATAATGAAACTAACTTATTATCCTTTCCCTGCTTAAGTATAGGTAAGATTACAGAAAAGTTCCATGAGGTAAGAATTTTTTGTCACTCTGAATTATCCCGAAATCATTACTCAGTAATTCTAAAATATTTAATGGAAGCAGGCTACATAATTCCATACTTAAAAAACATATTACCCTGAAACTTTACCATTTTCCCTTTTTTTAAAGCTTCATTAACTTCTATTAGAGTAATAGGCTTATTCAGCAGGCTTATTTGTTGGTCATGAAGTTTATTAGTAGCATTTTTCTTTAAATACTTATCAATTTTGTAATCATCAGGATTATTATTTTTGTCTTTATTGAGACTATCATGGAACTGTTTAAATTTTTTTAGCATTTCCTCTATGTCTGAAGTAAGCTTATTAGTGTGAAGCTTTCGGACATTATTGATTTGTGCCCTTTTTGCTTAACATCTTACTTCTATTAGCTAATCTATGAAGATTTTTTGAAGTCATTGCATAACTATGCAACTTTAGTTTTCTAATGCAATCTCCTCTTTATGCATTACAATTATTTGATATTTTCTCATTAATTTTTAATGACTTCCAGCATTATATAACTTATTATTGTTCAAAGATCACTTTGTGCATTTTATGTACTTCATCCTGTATTTTCTAACAACTCTTTAGCCCACTCTTTCATTTATTACTAGCCCATCGTTCCAGTCTATCTTTAATATGCATTTTTAAGGAAACCCATAATATGACTTTACTAACCTGACCATCATTATTCAAAGATAAAAAAAAAATAAATCTTGATTTGTTTTTAAGGTAACTCTTAAAATTATTTTAATTTCATCATATATAGTGAGATTCTACAGATAATCTGAAATTTCCTTGTATCCATTAATATATTAATACTTAGTGCATTATGATCAAAGGACAATATATAGTTTTAAAATAATTCACTTTATTAGGTACATCTGTAGAGGCATAAATCCTACCAATTCTAGTTTGTGTCCTAGGTACATAAGAATAATGGGTAAAGAACAATGACTTATCTTCTGCTTCTACTATTAAATCAACTAAATTAGTATTACTAAACTATCTGTTTAGTGCTTTAGCTGATGCTAGAATGTTAGCTTTCTTTTCTTCACTTGTCTCTTCCATACTAGATATGCAGTTGGAATCCCCTGTTAAAATTAATCTACCCTTTCAATGACTTTGTAATAAGTTTGAGAGACCTTTATCCACTCTTGCACCTGTTCCAGGGAACCAGTAAAAAATAGCTAGTGTGTGGAGTTTGCCACTATAATTACTACAAATGTGTACATTCCTTTGGGATCATTAATGAATTCCATGACCCTAGGCATTACAGTAAATTTTCTCCAATGTATAGAAATTCCTCTTTTTATTAAAAGAAGCAGATTATAATATTTTATAACCTAAGTTATTTAAATATTTTATATCTTTATCTACTAGGTGAGTCTCTTGCAAGAATATAATGTCTCTTGTATTTAATTTTAGATAGCTTATTAATGATTTCTTTTTATCATTATTTAATCTATTTACATTAATAGATAATAGATTAAAACTATTCATGCTAATTATTTGAAAATATTCACCTTAAGAGCTAATCTGACACTATATTCTACTATATTAGTGTAGTTGTATATAAAACTTGAATGCATTCCTCCAGCACTATCTTAACATTCCATATTTTTTGAATTCTTCCTTTCTAAAAACTAAACTACTAAAACTCGTAAATAACAAAAACACTAACAAGTCTACAACTGTAACTATATATATTACTAATAAAATACAGCCTACTATAGATACTGAAGTTCCTAGTTTGCCTATCGAATAGACAAAATACTATACTATCTCTCTATCTACCAATACATAAAGATTTTTCAAAGCCTAGTCAAAAGCTACTGTTACTTACAGGTAATTAATATAATATTGTATATAAGTTAAAATAATAAGAGACTATTAATTTAGTTATATATTTTACTATTTAAAACTATAGCCATTACTACCTAAATGTTTGATAATTCTCTTCTATTAATCACAAATAATAAAGAATCTAACAAATAGTGTACTATATACATATTTATGCAATAGTATAATTACCCATTAAATATGACTAAATTATTCACTCATTCAATACTATTATATCTAAATCCCTAAACAAATAAGTAGAAGAGACTGGGACCCGAAAAGATAAAAATATCTGTAAACTTACAGGTAACAGGTAACATTATCTTTCTAAATTATTATACATTTTTGTATAATTATAGGTATCATTATACCTCTTTTTCCCCATTTCTCACACTCCTTTACTTCTCTCTTCTCTTCATCATACTGAGCTTCTCTGACTACTACCATCTTCATTTTTTTCATTTACACCTACTCTTGCTCTACTTTTATTTCTTATTGTCCCATCCTTCTTATAGTCAACGATTAACACCTCTTATCCCCTATCCTACTTTAACTCTGCTAAGATTTTATGTAAGACTGTAATGTCAACCCTGTGTTATTTCACATTGTAACAAATCTAACAGGAATATGCACCAATGGATTTTTTCTTATTTTAATTGACCTATTTGTGTGTGTGTGTGTGTGTGTGTAATTTTACTTTTCACTTTTTTAACTGAATTTTCACTGCAATCATAGAATTTTTATCATGTTATGTAATACCATCTTTCTTCAATAGTATTACATAAATGTAAATGCATTGTCTTCATATTATATTGTTGTTCATGGAACTTTTCTCCCTGGGACTTCATTGAAATGGACTCTTCTTGGCCCAATGGACTATCACGGTAAACAAATTGTAAAATAAAATAACTAACTAACTAAATAAATAAATAAACAAAAATCAATGCAAATATATATATATATATATATATATATATGTGTGTGTACATATTTTATATATATATATATATATATATATATATATATATATATGTATGTATGTATATATGCATATATATATATATATATATATATATATACATATACATTCATATATATATATATATATATATATATATATATATATACATACATATATATATATATATATATATATATATATATGTATGTATGTACATACATATATATATATATATATATATGTGTACATACAGATTCACTTCATAACATTGAAATATCAAAATACTGAAACTCAAAACACTGAAACAAAATACTGAAGCTCAAAATACTGAATACTCAAAATACTGAAACTCAAAATACTGAAAACACATATTGTCGTAAACTCAGCTTAAACAACATAAATCATAACAATTTCTACCAAATATATGCAGGGGCAAGCCCCTGCACCCTGCTAATTAAATATATCAACTCCAAGATTGCACATAGTGTAGTTAAGTGCAATCTTGGAGTAGATATATATAATTAGCAGGGGTGGGCAGCCCCACGTGGGGGTGGAGGGGGGCTTGCCCCCTGCATATATTTGGTAGAAATTGCTATGATTTATGTTGTTTAAGCTGAGTTTACGCATAATATGTGTTTTCAGTATTTTGAGCTTCAGTATTTTGAGTATTCAGTATTTTGAGCTTTCAGTATTTTGGTCTTCAGTATTATGAAGTTTTGTCATTTTCAGTATTATGAAGTTTCAGTGTTATGAAGTTATATATATATATATATTAGAGAGAGAGAGAGAGAGGGTGCTAAAATATATTTTATAGATCTACCAAAAGCTCTGAATTAATTTTAAAAGTACAAGTGGCTATATCTAAAATGTGTTTAACACTTTTAATACGATAAATATCAAAATATTTAAACATATTTAGCTTATTAAATTAATTCATAAAAAACATGTGCATTTGAATGTCTTGCTATATCTACAGAGTCAAAAAATTGCAGTCTATATTGTATTCAGAAGTTACAATGTGCTTAATTCAAACCACATTCTCCATTTCCATATTCAAACATCTTGAAAAATCTACTGTACTTTCTATCAAAATGGATGTACTGATTCAGCAATATAACACTCAAATGTCAGCTCTTACTTAGTGAATCTAAAACATACAATATGTAAAAAGCTTCAAAGTTTGCAAGACCAAGTTTCAAATTTCAGCTTTCAGAATCTTTTCAAATACTTCCTTGTGATTTTCTATGCAAATTATATGATATCTTGTACATTCACTGAATATGTTTGAGGGCTGTATTCCCCCATTACTGGGTTTGTCCAGGTGTTTTGTGCTAAGAGGTTGACAGCTATAGTGAGAACCAAATTCACTAAATGATAGCCATTTAAGTTTCAATCTTCCTCTCTTTCACAAAGCAGCTGATTTGGCATTGTGGTATGTTGCTCTGACTGTTTTGCACAGGGACCTGGGTTCAAGTCTAGGCAGTAAAATTATGGTAACACAGTATTTTATTCTAGCAACTTTGCAAGATTATGCAAGCAATGTTTAATGTGTCCCTGGTTTTTGGGCTTTTGTCCCCCACAATAAATTTTGGCTTTTTCCAGATATCTTGTGCTGCAAAGTTGAGATACAGTTGAGTATTGAGTAGATTTTATAAGGAGCTGAGAGCTGCAGTGGAAGAGAAGTTTAGAGCTGCTTATGGTGAGTCTGCTTGCATTGTTAATAGCACAACAGGTTGTGTACTTGCTTTTGATGCAGAAGGCTGTGGGTTCTAATCCCACAAGGGGTGGATGCTGCCATACTGAGTATGTCTTCTTTGGTGAAGATACTAACTATGAACCTGTTATCAGTTTGCCATCCATTTCCTATTGCAATATTACTAGCTTATCATCTTTTAAATTTAATATATGCAATGTATTCCTCAGGGGCAACAGACACTTTATTTGTAGATGAAACAATGAAATATAAAGTTGTTTGCTAGCAGCAACCTCTTTATTATTTACAGATCTCTTTAATGTGGAATTATTTAGATGACTTACTTCTGCAGAGATTGTGCATATTTACTGATACTGGTGGATTGTATAAGTTTGAGTAGACTTTTTTATGATAGAAATGTTCTCAATTGGGCAGTTTGGTCACTATTGGTGCATGCATTTTGTTTCATTGTTTACTCGAAAAATGTTCAAAATAATAAATTTAAAACACCCTCTAACAACTGCACTGTATTATACAAGGAATATAATTTAATACAATCAGGAACATGTATCACAAAACACATGTATATTTTGTGTGCAAGGGGCCTATCATTTGAAAACAGCCCAAAGTTAATCTTTATACTACCCAAATGTATTTTCTTTGAATGTGGATTTCACTGCTGTTTCAATGAATGTGAGTTTCAAGGGCAGAGTTTTAATGCTAAGACTATTTTCATTGTGAGACTGCATTGCTTTGTTTAGCAGATGTTTGTGTTTGTGCTGTAAAATATAAAATAAAAATTTCAAGTGAAATCTAAATCATCGTAGAAGTAAAGCAGTATGCACATTGCAGTGTTTATGATAAATGGGGTGAAATAGCCAAGTAATGGGACATTGGAATGGCTGCAGAGGGTGGCTCCATTCGACCATGATTTTGTGAGGTGGAAGGATGGCAAACTCAGATAGCCCTGGCTCAGTTGAACTATACCTCTCAACTGACCAGATTTTCACAGAATGAATAGATTTTTGATTCTTCTTTTTGGTTTGCTCCTCATAAAATTTGTGGTTTTCTGGCAAATCATTTAGGAATTAAGTCACTAAATAATGACAGACATTGAGTTTCAGACTTCATAACCTTCAGAAAAATGCATGCTAACGCAAGACCTGTTCCATCAACTAAGTTTATACAAGAGCAAGTTTTAGTACTGTTTGTTTGTTCCCCCAATATATTTGGCCTTGTCCAGATTTCCTGCATTAACAGGTTGAGAGGTACGTGCAGATTGCTTTATAGAATTGGACATATCCAAACCTCTCAACTGCCCCTGATTTTGGCTCAAAATGTTGTTCTTCCTCTAATCCCTCTGAAAAATGCCACTTTTGGAAGAAAACATGGAGGGTTTACAATTAATAAATACCTGTAATAATCAGAGTTATAGATTACTTTTATTTCAGAAATGCATGTAGATTTGTTTATTTTGTCAGCTGCTCAAGTTAACAGTGCTAATATTAAAAAGTGTCCCTTCTTTGACAGGTTCCCAGCTGTATTGTGTGGCTATTTTATATTTTTGCATCACATATTTGGTCCATTTTCATAAGATTGTGGTTTTCTGGCAAATTAGTGGCAAATCATTAAAGATTGAAGTAAGAAAATAATGACAGACATTTCTGTTTCGGATTTCATACCCTTCAGAAAATTCATACTAATGCAAGACCTACTATTCTATTAAAAAGTTTATAAGAACAGTATTTAAATATTGTCCTTAATTTTGGGCCAGACTTTGTCTACATTTCTTGCTTTGAGATTGAGAGGTATGACAAATGTGTCAGGGCCTTTGCAGTCAGCCAGAGACATTTCAAGTTGTGACATACTTGTTGCACCCCACTCCTCTATGTACTGACTTTGGATGTGTCCAAGCAAGGCAAGGAGAAGTTATACAGTGTAAGTGTGCAGAGTATTCCCCCCCCCCATCCAAGGTAGACACAAGTACTACATTGGCTTTTCATCTGTCTTGTTTGATTTTGCAGAATGTTCTGGTTTTCTGTCATATTTTTATACTGTTGATTATTCTTATTATTCAGAAAGTGCCTGTTGCTCTATGTTTAAGCAGCAATGATTTCATGACCATCAGGTAAGCTTGTCTGAGATTGTAAGATGCAAGTAAACTTACTGTTAAAGAATTAACAACATTGAAAGCCTTTTTGTTGTTGCCATGCAGAGAATACTTGCATAACTAGATAACGTATAAGCCTTGGGTATTGAAATGCATATAGGTTCATAGGTTCATAGTTTAGTACTAGGCTAAATGCCGCTGAAAGCCACTTTAAGTCTAGCCAGTTATCCCTTGTGAGACTCAAACCCTCCACCTTGTGTTTGTAAGGGAAGCACCTTATCCATTAAGCCACCTTCCCAACCCACAAGTATATGACAATATAAGTAATATATAATAAGTATATATAATATATAAGTATTAAGTTAATATATATGTATATGACAGTATTTGTAATAAAGGACAGGATTGCAGTATTTTAAGAAGCTCATTACCTTTGTTGGAGCCTTGCAGTCATTTTTGCAGGCTTTACCCATAAACTAAACAGAATGCCAGTCTATCATGGGTGGTCCATAATTTGTGCAGTAATCCT
>NC_056743.1:1263792283-1263799783 GCF_019279795.1 Protopterus annectens
CAAAAATGTATTTTAATGCCCTTTAGGAAACTGTCAGCCCAATTTAATTATTCCATTGGTAAAACACCCATATGAGTCAATCTAGTAGTAAGGGATCTGGGAACATATGTAGACAACAATCTGGCCTTTAAACAACACATAGCTAAGATAGCAAAAAAAAAATAATTCTATATTGCCCAGCTTATAGATAAAGGTATGGCATCCAGGTCCCAGAAGTTGCAGTACCACTTTACTTGGCCTTATCAGACATATAATTAAATACAATACCCCCTTCAGCATGTATCTAACCAGACACTTGTAACATTTGGAATGCCCACAGTGGTTTCTCACCAGGAAAATTCAGGGCATGAATATCCTTTCCTACACTGATTACCTAAAGGCTCTGTCTTTGTCTCTGTATTCAGTCTCCAACAGACTGCTGAGAAGGGATCTTTGTCTGGCTTACAGGGCTTCATTAAACCCAGTCCTAATGGATCTATTGCACATGCACAAAACAAACAGGACCAGAAACACTAGATCTGGGGATCTGAACTTCACTTTTAACATAAACAGAACATGCTGGTGAGACAAATATGTATCCCAAAGGATCCCTGCACTATGGAGTAGGCTCCTCATCCATGTAAAACAGGTTTCATCTCTGATCCTATTCAAATGGCACCATGACAATTGGATGGGAAATTATAAATTTACCCCTGGTCTGTCTCCCATGTCTCTTATGGACAGAGGCTGTCAATAATAAAACTGTTATCCTAATTAACACCCCATCTACAAATCCTTAGTTACCTCCCTGCTAACATGCCCCCCCATAAAACCCCTCTCCTGTTACCTCCCCTCAACTGCTTACCCAAACACATATTCGAGTTCAAGAGTAAGCAGTATTCCCTCCCCATGGCTGTGAGCAGCAACTTACCCAATTACAAGACAATTGAGACCCTGGCTTCAAAACAGTGGGTTTTGAATGTTTAGAATCTGACCGCTTGTAATAATACCAAAACAGGATGTTAAGTACTGTTGTATGAGGTACCTTGCATGTGGCATTGAACAGTGAGTGATGACAGCATAAAAAATGCTCTGGTGTTTTTAAATCATGATAGCATTGTATGTTTGGAAATGTTCAATAAAAAGAATATTAAAGACAATATTTATATTGTTTCACCTATGCTTACTCAATATAAATGCTTGAGACACAGCAATAATTTTCTTCTGACACCATTGTTTATTATATTGCATCAGAAATGGGACATCCTTACTAAAAATGATCAGATTACATGCTACTGTGTAGACTATGATAAGCATGTTTCTTGCTTTCGTTCTTAACTTCCTTCTCTTACAAAAGTCAAAAGCTAGTTAGCAGTTAAATAATGTGATACATTAAACACAGTACTTTGCAAAATGGAAGGCAGTGCTGCATACTTTTCCAAGGGAATATTTTGTCAAAAAGCTCTGCACTAATATTTGATTCTCTGTAAGCAGGTATGAATATAGAAACATGTGTATGCCTTATTAGTTTGCTTAAAAACTTTCTTAGTTGAGAAGCAACATCCTTAATAGAAAATGTTTTCTACTTTTTTCATGCACATTTTATCATCGCTACAGCAGTTTCTTTTCAGCTGCTTATATAATGCAGTGTTTCACAATATGTGGCAAGCAGTTTGTTATAAATTCTAAGAGATTGCAAATACAATGTTAATAAATATGTCATATTTTTTACAAATGCTACAGTGACTGTTAGAGATAATAGTTTCTAAAGTGAGCTATGTCCTTTTCAAAAGAAAAATATATTTTATATTGCATTTGTATTTTCATTCATATGTTAAAATATTATTCAGAAAGTAGCAGTGTAGGTAATGAAAACAACTATTAACTCTTTTGTCTTTTTAAACAGCTGATTTTTGTTTATGTGATTTGCATTGTGTGTGCAAAGATAGAGCAATGGAGCCATCTGTAATATTTTGGACTTAGCCATACTTATGCAGTTTATTTGCAACTTTGCCAATTATTATTTTTTTTTTTAATTTTTGGTCCTTAAGAGTTATTTACATTGCAGTCATAATTCTTTCTTAATAGTTATTTTGTAATCATGCAAACACAGTAGCAGAAATGAGACTCACAAGATGTAATCCATGAAAAGTTTTATAGTAGTATATGATGATTAGCAGGACATTCTAAAATATTACAGAGTTCGTAAGACAGACATGAGGTATTTACTTCGTGACAGCAATAACAGAAGAAAACAGTTTGCTGTAATGGACCTTTGGCTAAATGCATTTTGCTTTTCCCCTTATTAAGTAGATATAAAAAGACTAATTTCAAATATGTGTAGTGCATGTGTGTGTGTGTGTGTGTGTGTGTGTGTGTGTGTGTGTGTGTGTGTGTGTGTGTGTGTGTGTGTGTGTGTGTGCACGTGAGAAGGGGGTAAACTATTGATTGTATTTTCCTGTAAATATTACTTCCCATGTGCTGTCTCTGCCCATCCTGAAATTGTCTATACTGCCCATTTTTGATATACACATTAGCTGCTTGTGGTAGATAACATTACTGCATGGATTTATGTTGTCATTAGAAGAACATATACTGCGTAGTTGTCACAGTTATCACATACAGAGAAAGCAATACAAAATATGAAGCTGTGTCAGTGTGCTGGTATCACAAATGTAGTTTTTGAAACTCAAATCAATGCAAATGTAATATGCTCGAAGAGCTATACAGGAGGAACATTTTGCTAACAAAAGTCGAGACAGAGACATTCAAAATGACTCTTAGATTTATTTAATTTTAGAAAATTCCAGTTATCATCTGTCGTGGACATTGTCAGAACAAATTGCTCTGTAGAAATGAATCAACAAGCTATATAAACTACAGTATGTAATTATGCTTCTAATTCCATTAAAAATCCCATATGTTTCTCCTAGAGGAAATATGTGGAATAGGAACATGCTTGTTTTTTGTAATTCAAGTTACTTTCATCACAATTCATTTTGAATGTTCATGGAGTTGTATTTTTTCTATACATAGCACCAATATACTGACAGATCACAAAATAGTTTTAATATGGAATTTTGAGGACCATATCAGTGAAGGTAACATGCATTCACATTAAGACATTCTTTTTACCAAAATGAATAGTATATTTAAAGAAACAAAATAATGGGTTTATTATTTGTGACAACCCCCTCCTTCTATATTAGCTATGATATGGACTGTGATCTCTGTGCCACTTTAAATGATATAACCAATGCTAAGATCAACACAGCTTGGAAGCAGGTCAAAACCCCAAGCTAAAATTATTTTGTGGCCAAGTTGTATTGTTTATTAGTCTTGCTTGCTTGTTTATTTGTTTCTTACTCATTTCTTTTGAAGAGTGGGAGAGTCCAGCTGGGAAGAGTCAGTTTTGATTGGAAGCCTGGGGAGGTAAGCTCCAGATAAAGTGATACAATCTGTTTGAAGAGTACGGTATATTAGGCAAATATATATGTATATGTACATACAGCTTAGTTGGAAGAGAAAAAAATCATTGTCATTTGCATTAACATTAATTGGTATGACAGTAATTCAAAAGCTAAAAGCAGAAATTCACATGAAGAACATAGATCATTATCTATATATACATACTGCATATGAGTCATCAATTTCCAGAACTAAATTCTTAATACAGAAGAGTGAGTTTATTTATATTGCAGCTTTATTAAATCATTGCATTAGGTGAATAGAAAAGGAAAATATATCTACCAAGAAAATGTTAGATATAATAAAAAATGTAAGAACATTTACAAAAAGAGGTTAAAGCATAGTTCTAAAGGATAAAAGGCATCAACTCTAAAACACAGCAGAGAGGAGTGCAATGGAAATGAAGTTACTTTATTACATAAGAAGCATTTATATAGTAATTTATCAATATGGATATGGAATATGCAATATTAGGTACTGCAGTTTTCAGGCACTGAGTAAGAAGACCATCTGCAACAATAAATTCTGATATCAACTTAGAGAGTGACCCCTAATTTCAGTAGTTATGCCAGATTTGAAAGTAACAGTCTAGATAGCTAGAATCATTACCGGCCAATTCTTGCAAGGTAGAAGGTGTAAATTGTTTGAATAACATTATTAATGTATCCACTGGAGTGATAGCTTTATCAGACAAAAATCAATTATTAGGAGTTTGTTTACTAATTATTATTCAATTTTTTTTGTCATTTCAAGGGGGACTCAGCGTGGTGTGTGTGTGTGTGTGTGTGTGTGTGTGTGTGTGTGTGTGTATATATATATATATATATATGTGTGTGTGTGTGTGTGTGTGTGTGTGTGTGTGTGTGTATGTGTGTATCCCCATCTAATACTCAATCAGCCATATCATTGAATTTCATTTTTGGGAGATAAAAGTCATGAAAACAAAATACCTGAATAGCAAATTTTTTCCCCAGGGCATTGCCCAACATGCTATTTTCTACACTGTAGTGCGATCCTGGAGTTGCTATATATAGTTGGGGGGTTTGTCCCTTACACTGGGGAGTGCTGGGATGTAGGCCCCCACCTAGGTGGGTTTTATTTACTCTGGTGTGTGTTTTGTTTAAGTTTGGTCAAGTGTTTACTTGCACTGGAGAAAATTTGCCATTCGGGTATTTCATTTTTGCGATTTGTGTCTAGGAGAAATGAAATTCAATGATATGGCTCTTCCAGAAATAGAAGTATATCCACACACACACAAATATATATATATATATATATATATATATATATATATATATATATATATATATATACACACACACACACACACACACACACACACACACACACACACACACATATTATATATATATATATATATATATATATATATATATATATATATAGGTCTACTTTAGAAGACTGAAATCCCGCTTACCCAACTTTCATAACATTGAGATGAAAATGATGAGAACTGCACATTACCAAACTCCCAGAACACTGAAGTACAACTCCAGGTAAACTACGCTTGACCGCAGTAAAAATGTACAAAGGCCAAAAAGTAAGGACACATTTAAATATTGCTGTTACAAACTCTGAAAGTTGTTGTAATAACAGGTTTTGTGTTAGCATGCATTTAGTGTACGATATGAACTCTGAAACTTGAATGTCTGTCATTTTTAGTGACTTAAATCCACAGTAATTTGCCAGAAAACCACAAATTTTATGAGGAACAAACAAAAAGTACGAGGCACATATCTGGACATTCTGCAAAAATCTGGACAGTTGAGAAGTATAGTATACAGTAATACACAAGAGATGTGTTATTGGTGTCTACCAAGCTGCCTAAGCAGCAGAACTTTGGGGGGATTATACTTTCTAGGGAGGGTATTTATGGGAGTGTGTATACCTTGCCATTTGAATGGAGTATTAAGGGGTCCTCTTATTAATGAGTATGCGTATCAGCTGCCATAGGCTGGAGAGTTAGGCCACATCAGAAAAATCCTGGTGGCATCTTAGACAATGGTCAGTCATAGTGAGCCCTTGCCCACAAGGAAGCAGGAATGACTGGGACTATTTTTCCATGAGAATGCAGAAAGCTGTCAGACAGTGCAGAGATAATGTATGATACAAACAATTTAATGAGGTTGCAGATTTAATGGGAATATTGTTCCAGGAAGCTGGCACAATGTAGGAAACAGCTATATATCTGAAGTTAAATGAGTATTTAGGAATTTTAGGGTGTTGTTTAGAAAATTTGATTAGAGAGTTTTTGATGATAAATATGTAGCTAGAGTAGCTTTTAAAGCTAGACAGTGGTTAAGGGTGATAAGTTTATAGATGACATATGCTAAATTTAAAGAGCTCCTACGGTGAGTATGAAGACACTTAGTCAAACCCTGACAGTGATGCTTCATTTTGGAACGGTGAACCATGGAGCAGTAGATGGTATATAAGGATGTGTGCACTTTAACCTTATTAGTATTAGATAGGTTATTACATCAGAGAGGTAAACAAAAGTATATCAAAACAATGAATTTTACTATCCTCAGTGTAGTGCCACAGGGCCCACAGTACTTCAGTATGGTTCAGCCTGGGATGTTCTTGCTAATGTGAAAAAAAAAATAATGGATTTAGATTTGCTGATGTTAATCAGGAGCAACTTATCCCCAGGCCAGGACAGGCATGGAGTGAGGTGACATCTCTATGTCAGATGGACTCAATCATCTTGGATGATCGACCATATCTCTTGAACACATCATATGCACATGTGATGTCATTCCCATGTGCAAGCCAGAAGACCCATATTAACAAACATGTTAGAGACCAAGAAATGACCCTAGTGAAACCTCTTCTAGCAACTTGAAGGAGATGCATAGTTTGCTGTTACGCAGACTCTGACTGGTTTCCAAAGCAGCTAGACAATGATGGTCTATCCACTGTGTGACCTGTAATGTCCCTTACTGATAGTTAATGGGACACAACATCAAATGTCTTACTGTGGTCTGCAAATAAAAGTTGAGTGAATGACCCTTTTACCATATGTGAACAAACTGTGGACAGAGTAGAATTGTCATTAAGGTAGTATGTTCTTATATGAAAGCATGCTGATATGGTGCCGCGGTAGCGTTGTCGCCTCACAGTAAGACTCTGTCCGGTTCGATTCTCAGCTAGAGCATCTTCTGCATGGAGACATGCATGAATGGGCTTACCTTTGTTGAAGGTTGTGCATCAGGGATGGTAACTCGGCACGTAAAAATCAACTATCACTCATTAGTGGACCAGAGTTCTGCTGTGGCAACCCCTAACCGGGAAAAAGCCGAAAGACACAACAAAATTCTGAGTTGGGGAAGAAATTACTTTTCCAAGTGATTTACTTAAGATGATAAGAACACTAATGAGGCACTGGTTGGATATTGTATTGCAAATGGATTATTTAGATCTAGAGATTGTAGCAGAGATCTTTCAGAGATTTATGAAAGTGCAGGTAGACAAGAAATAATTAATAACTGACTAATAATTTGCATGGAGGGTGATTATATGGGTGTTACTATCTTTCTGATTATTTTAGGAAGTAAGAAAGTGTGTGAATAGACAAAAAAGAAGGCATGCATGCTTTAACACTTCATTATTTTTCTGTAGATAAGGGGAAAAAGAAAACTGGGAGTGTCTATCCTCTCCTAGAGAGTTGGAATTAACTATATGCTTCCTGTGAAGATGTATTTGACTGACGGAGGTCAGGTAAGAATTTGACAGACATTTGAAGAGCAGGAAGAGTCAGTGATTAACATTACAAAAGAGATGTGCCTTTAGGAAGGTTGGCTCTGCCTGCTAATGTGCTGATTTTTCTCCAGATAATTTTTAACTTCCTTAATGTGTACCACTTTTTTTCTTTCAGGAAGGTGGGCTTAGCTCAGTTGAAGAGATGCTGGCACTCATTTGTGAGTGAGGCATGTACTGCTTGTTGATTTTCTGATACTTTAAATCTGACCCAAGCTAAGACAAGAGAACAACAATTCTGCTTAAAGAGAAACATCAATTCTTGTCATCTAG